>NC_027749.1:48464740-48471583 GCF_000695525.1 Brassica oleracea var. oleracea
AAAAAAAAAAAAAAAACATGTTATGTTAGACTCTAATAGTACGAACACATGTTATAATTCTTATGTTAAGCAGCACATGACAAATAACATCTTATCATGAAAAAAAAAAACATCTTATCATGAACACAGAGCAAAACATACGTAAATGCGAGAGAGAACTCTAGGATTCACCTATTCTCGTGGAATGTGGGAAAGCTTACCTGAGGGAGGAGAAGCAAAAGCAAGTGCGGCGACGGTAGAGAAACGACCAGACGGAGGAAGCTCACAGGGTTTATACGTTTGCTAAGATACCCTAAGTTTTAAAACGGGCCTGGCATAAAAATCGTCATACTGTTTGGTCTATTAAGGCCCATGTTGCTATCTTTTATTTAACTTTAAAAAAAAAATTCAGTATTTTTGATTAATATCAAAACTAAAAAAACGCTCCGATGCCGGGAATCGAACCCGGGTCTCCTGGGTGAAAGCCAGATATCCTAACCGCTGGACGACATCGGATTTGGTGAACACTCATCAGCGTACATTCTAATTTGCAATTCTAACATTCGAATGTAAGTTAACTTCCGACCTTTGGTTATAGTTTTGTAAAATATGGAGGTGATGTTAATTAAGCGGCCACTGTTTGAATTTGAGATGTAGCGTTAGGAGAGTCTATTATATGTTTCTGCATATTGTAAAATTTGTGTGCGAAGGAACTTTATTTTTGTGTTAGCTTGTAGAGGTCAAGAATGGATAGAGTTACAATGGGCATTTAGTAAATTGTGATTCATCTGCGTGAAGTAGTCTATACTAAGTTTCCTCATGTCTAAATGATGCCTTTTTTCAAACAGAATCATGATAAAATGGCGATTAGTGGCAACAGAGGTAAAATACACCAGTAAAACTGTCACAAAATTCTAATTTTACTAGATTATATCAAAAAGCTTTAATTCTGCTACAAAGCATATATATATAATAAAGCTACGTTATACTGTGTTGTGAAAAAAACAGGAGCAGGTCGTGGACGTACGTGGTTGATGCAACCAATTAAGAATGTAGAATAAAACCAAAACTTAGACAAGTGAAGATCTTTTGATTTGCATTGTGATTGGTCTTTTTTTCTTCAATATAATGTGTTTCCTTGTCATTAGACAAGTGAAGATCTTTTGATTTGCTTTGATTTGCTTCTGTCAGATGACAAAAGAAAAAAAAAAACTAAAAATTAGATATTCTATAAAAGAAATTCTTACAGAACAGGAACCAGTGGCTTATGTTTCAGTAGAGAGAGAGAGAGAGTTGAAAGTGATGTCGGAAATCAAAGTGGTGGATGTCATGCGTAACGATCAAGGCCTCCTCGTACACGAAGAAGCTGCTTCTACTCCGAACCTCAACGAAAAGAGACGACTTGCTTCTCTCGACATCTTCCGTGGCCTCACCGTAGCCGTATCTTTCTTCTCTCTCTATCTCTCTACTCCTCCTCTGAATTTTCAAACTTAGAAGCTTTTACTTTCTACAACAGTTGATGATCCTCGTGGATGACGCCGGAGGAGACTGGCCTGTGATTGCTCACGCGCCGTGGGAAGGCTGCAACTTGGCTGATTTCGTCATGCCTTTCTTTTTGTTCATCGTTGGCGTCTCCATCGCTCTTGCCTTCAAGGTTTGAGAGCTCTCTTTTTGTTCAATTTTCGTATTCTGATGGCTCAAACATACACAAAAAAAAAAACGTGTAATTTTTTCAGCGGGTTTCGAACAAGTTTGAAGCTTGTAAGAAGGTTGGGTTTAGGACATGCAAGCTCCTCTTCTGGGGTCTTCTACTACAAGGTAATGATGAGGTTCTATTGTCCTGTAACTTTGTAGCCCTCAAAACATGATAAACATTCATGTTTGTTCAAGAAATCGCTAGACGGCAATTAGGCCTTTTTTTATAGAGGATAATTGACTTGATAAAAAAAAATAGAAGATTATTGATTGTACGGGCGTCTAGACCAATTTTTTGAATGGTAAAGATTTTTTTAAAGAAATTGTTCAAGAAAAATCATTTTGTTTAGGTCCGGTGGGCGCATAGGCCTGCACCGATTTCTAGAACACTTCATTTCTTTTGATGTGTAGGTGGTTTCTCTCATGCTCCTGATGAATTAACCTACGGTGTTGATGTCACTATGATGAGGTTCTGTGGGATTCTCCAGGTCTTATCTCAGACTGCTCAAGATTCATCTTGTGTTTATATATTACTCACGGGTCTTAAAAGGTTTCATGTTTGTTTCTGTGCAGAGAATAGCACTATCCTACTTGGTAGTAGCATTGGTGGAGATTTTCACAAAGGACTCACATGAGGAAAGTCTCTCAACTGGGAGGTTCTCAATATTCAAATCATACTATTGGCACTGGTAACATAACATTTGATTTTATTTAGAATACAAGTTCATAGAAAAAGAGTTTCAGATTGTTATTCTTTTACATTCACAGGATTGTGGGTGGATCAGTTCTTGTGATTTATCTCGCCACGCTCTATGGAACTTACGTTCCTGATTGGGAGTTCGTTGTCTCTGATAAAGATAGCATTCTCTATGGGAAGATCCAATCCGTATCATGTGGAGTGAGAGGGAAGCTAAACCCTCCTTGTAACGCTGTTGGATATGTTGATAGACAAGTTCTAGGGATCAATCATATGTATCACCATCCTGCCTGGAGACGATCCAAGGTTACAATAATACTCAATTAATGATCTATGTTTTCATGTCAATGGACTTAATCTCTCTAATGTGTGTGTTTTTTTTTTTTGAGAGTTAGGCTTGCACTAAGTATTCCCCTTACGAGAGACCTTTGCGCCAAGATGCACCGTCATGGTGTCATGCTCCGTTTGAGCCTGAAGGAGTCCTAAGCTCTATTTCTGCTATTCTTTCTACAATCATCGGAGTCCATTTTGGACATACCATCGTACACTTTAAGGAGCATTCAGCTCGGCTGAAACATTGGATCTCCACCGGTCTAGCTCTCCTTGCTCTAGGACTAACTCTACATTTCACACACTGTAACATATAACACATTGTTCTTTAATCCAACTCACAAAACAGTCTCTTCTCTTTGTTCACTTACATATATTAATGTTTGCAGTGATGCCTTTGAACAAACAACTCTATACTTTCAGCTACACATGCCTCACCTCCGGCGCAGCCGCCCTCGTCTTCTCCGCCTTGTATTCTCTGGTGATTCTTGTTCCACCACACTGATAAAACACTAACAAAACAAGCTTCATTGTTTTTTTCTTTGTTCCCTGGTTTTGCAGGTGGATGTATTGGAGTGGAAGCACGTGTTTTTACCTCTAGAATGGATAGGGATGAACGCGATGCTGGTGTACGTGATGGGAGCTGAAGGCGTTTTAGCTGCTTTCTTCAACGGTTGGTACTATCGCCAACCGGGCAATACACTGGTAAAAGTCTCTTAAAATGAGTCTTGTGTGTCTCTTAATGGTCTAGTTGGAGTTTAGTAACAAGTGTTGTTTATGGTGCTTGTGTTTTAGATAAATTGGATTAAAGAGCATGTTTTCATCAGAGTTTGGCATTCAAGAAGAGTTGGTGTTCTGATGTATGTTATTTTTGCGGAGATTCTCTTCTGGGGTTTGGTTACTGGTGTTTGCCACAGGTTCAAGATCTATTGGAAACTCTAAGGAGAGCGTGTAAAAGAAACAGAACTCTATGAGAAGCTGTTATACTTATAGTTAGGAACTTAGGATATATATGTACAAGTCAGATTCTGTTTAACTCTTGTATATTTCTCCTCATAACTCTCTTTGTAATGAAAATAGATAGCATTTGTTGATATGCTAGCCATGGGCAAATTTATCTAGAACGAGAGGTTGGGTCGGGGGTAAGATTCTATCAATTATCCAAACGGATCCTGCATTTCTAGAACCAACAAATTGAAATGGAACTGAACCGTAAATCGAATGAGTACCCAAATTTCTATAATATAGTTTATATACTTATAAATGTTATCTATATTAAATTTTAGAATACTCAGATAGTTTAAACCGACACACCCAAAAACTAGTACCAGATTTATTTTTTGAAATATTTTAAATTATCCGAATTATCTAAATTTTTATCTGAAATTCCAAAAACAAAATGATAGTTAATTTCAAAATTTTGAATTTCCTGATTTAAACCAGAAATAACAAAAAACCGGAACCAAATGAAATCCAAAATTATTTCGAATATTAGTCGATTTCCAATTTTGTTATCCAAACCAAACCAAAAATTGAAATAACTGAATCGAAAATGAAATAAACTTTCTAAATATGAACGTATTCTAAACTTTTAGAACCGAAAAACCAAAAAATCGAAAGAAATAAACCGCAACCGAACCGAAGCGAAAACGGAAAGCCATGTGATGCAACTCACAAACAAATACCCCGCTATTTGGGATCTATTTGACCCGTTTTTGTTGTACGGATAAGGGAAAATTCCATATTAATACACAACTTTAATTATAATTTCCAACTTAATACACGAAGTTATAAAGTGACCAAAATAATACATAATCTAAATTATTTTAGTCTTTTAATACATCTACTAAAGCCCATGTAATCAATTTACTTGGAATGGTTAATACAATTAACGAGAGTATAAACACCGTAAACAAAACGTTAAATTAATCATTTAGTTCTAAACCATGGTTAAAACTAATCTTTGTCTAAAACGGTGTCATTTAGAATGGTGATTTCCCCAAATTAAAAATTCTAATTTCTGAAATCTTCTCTTCGCGAAAGCATAACGAATTAGAATTATCTTCTTCCTCTGTCAAGAGATTTTAGCTGTGACTCTGTGAAGACTAGCGACAACTTGCAACTATGAAAGAGAAGAAGACGATGATGCGACAAGAACTTGAGACTGAAAACATGTGGCTATAAAAGAGAAGTAGACAATTTTACGACAATTTTTATTGTGTTTGTTTCGTTGGTCATAAGTGTTGTCTGTCTTGTTGCTCTTATTTGTTTGTGTCCTTAGTCATAACTCATACGCTTTGTTATAATATGAATTTGTTCTCTTGTTTTGTGTTTGTAAAAGCAGACAAAGTTTAACCACAAAAAATATATTAGAAGTGAACATCTGAAGACAAAGCATGATACCTAGAGTTTTGAAACAAAAGACAACGAGTGAAATTCGAAAACAACTTCTCTACGTGTTTGTCTACAAAAGACAGAAGACTTTAGGTAGAAATTACACATTCATTCCTTAGAAGAAGAGCCTATAACTCTTGAAATCTCTCCATAAACTTCAAATACTCTATTTGTAAATGGACTTATGTAGACTCCATGACCCCTAGGAACGACCTCTCTACGTGCTTGTGCTTGTCCTTTTCCTGGAGGACGTCCACGGCCACAACCAGTAGAAGGTGGTCTTGTTGCTGCATCAGTTGATATAGACGAGGATGGTCTTGTTGATGCCTCAGGACATGAAGAAGTAACAACATGTGTGTTGATGGAAGATTGGGATTGTGTTTTCTTTTGTCTCTTTGGTTGCTTTGGATTTGTTTCTCCATCGGCCTGTTATGTTAAATAAGAAACATAAGTGCTAGCATGTACATATTCAAAGGAAATATTGACTATATACTCACATATATCTTCCACGGTCTTCCACGTTTGCGTTTTGGACCTTCAACCACATAAGCCGCATTCTTACAAGTGAGACGGTTATGTCCAACCTTTCTACAGTTACCACATGTGATTGTCCTGCCATCACGAGTTACACGGTTGGGCTTTGTAGGCGACTCATGCGCTGCTTTAATCCTGTTTTTTTTAGGACGGCCTGACATCTTCCTATAACCCGGAACTCCAATGGGGTCTTTACCAGTCTTCTGCCAAAATATTTCTCCATTAACTGGTTTTATGTTGTTCCTGTAAGTCTCAATCCAAACCTGCCTCTTGTAATAATAATCTACATAACTGCATAGAAAAATTAACAATTTTAATAACAAAGGAATCAACATGATGAAATAAAATATTTAACAACTTACTTAGCTGAATCATGGTTGTTGTCGTTGATGACCCGAACTGCATGTGAGCAAGGGATGCCTGTGAGGTCCCACTCCCGACAAACACAGGTTTTTAGGCGCAGACTGACTTCAAAGCTGCAACTGTACAAAATAACTTCATATAAGTTATCACTACTCCTGTAGATGGTACAACGATTGCTTGTTTCTCGGTTCGTTTCCAAAGTATCAGCTACTTTTTTGGAAAATCCAGAAGACATCGGTTTGCCTTCACCCACCTGCGAGAAATGCGAGTCATAGCTTGCCTCCTTATTGTTTCCAACATATTAATCAGTGGCAACTCTCTAGCTTTTCTAATGGTCCTGTTGAAACTCTCAGACAAGTTGTTGCAAACGTTATCAGAATGTGCTGTGTTAGAGAAGAAGGCACGACACCAACTGTTTGGCCCAGCTGCCTTCAAGTCGTCATGTGCCTCTCTATCAAATGCACGCAACTCAGCCATCTGTGAGTCATATTCTGGAACTGTTCGACTGTAAGCCACATTGCAGAAGAAAGGTCTGTAGTCTTCATTGTTGTAAGTCTTCTTCCAGTTAGCATATACATGCCTTGCACAGTTCCTATGTTCTGCATTTGGAAGAATTGTTGCTAGAACAATTTTTAAACCCTGAAAAAAGCAATACCAAATTAGTGAAAAGTGAAACATAGAAGTGGTTAAGTCTTAAGAAACAAAGACATACCTTCTGTCTATCTGAAATAAAAGAAAATCCAGTTCATGATCCCAGTCCCAAGTCTGTTTGCAACTTCTTAATAAACCACTCCCATGAATCTTTGTTCTCTACTCTAGCTACAGCCCATGCTATAGGATAAATCCTATTC
>NC_027749.1:48471628-48506321 GCF_000695525.1 Brassica oleracea var. oleracea
ATATTTTCTCCAAGTTGTTCTGAGTGTTTCAAAGCACACATAGAACCTATCAAATACCTGCCTCCCGTCCTTCTCAACCGTTACAATCTCAGTGCTGCAGTTGTTATTAGATCTCTTTAACTCAGCTTCATAATCCCATAACTTCGCAAATTGTTGTTTTTGTGTTTCTAGCACCATGTCTAATGCAATCCTTCTTGCTTTTCTGCACTTATATATCGAAACTGAGACATTGTATTGGTGCATCAACTCATCTTTGATATCAGTGCTTCTTATTTCTGGTCGTCTTCTTGCTTCTTCTTTGAAGAGTTTCTCAATGGTACCTTGTTTCAGCATTCGCACTCTTCCTGTTGGCAAATGGCTATGAATGTCTTCATAAGCTTTAACCATCCACTTGCGAATTGGTTTCTCCAGAGAGCAATATATCCTCCACTTTCAGTTTTCATGTGTACACACAACTGCTTGCTTCGTCGACTCCCATCTATTAAGCTTGACATCATACTGTGTCTTCAAAACATACCTTAGCAACTGATCTTTGAACTCATCACCATTGTTAAATGTTTGCATAAGCCACAGGTATGGAGGCTTATCATAGTCTGCACGACTTCTCTGTGAGTTTGCTTTCTTCTTCCTTGTTGTTTTCTTGTCTTCTTTGTGAAAATTAACCCATTCTTCATCAGTTTCAACTGGAGAATCTGGATACTCATCTCCTTGAAGAGGCCTCTCATCTTCACTGTCGGTTTCACTTTCTTCAGCATGAACATGATTTAGATGTGTAGCATGGGTCTCTTCAGCCTGTGAAAACAAACGTTGGAATCAAACATCATCAGCTCCTTGACCCAAAATTTGCTCTTCATCTTCTGATTGATGACCACTTGCAACTTTTTCTTGTTCTTCTCTAATTTCATTCTCATTGGTTTCTTCTTCAACACTGGCTTCTTCTCTGTTTTCATCCTCACTCTTCTCCTCATCCTCTTTCTTCTCTTCATAGACAATGTAGAAATCAACTTCGCTAAGGACTTTAGTTTCTTCACACAACTTCTTAATCTCAACATCTTTGTCTTTGCATATTGATCTTGCTGTAGATATATCTTCATTGACTATCTTATACCAAACCTGCTCCACCTTACTCTTGATTCCTATGTCTGCAATAAAATCCTCGAAAATTGACCACGTAAGAAGATCGGGGTCGATGGACAAATCTCTGACATAAACTCCACCTGAGTACGAAAACTTCCCTCCTTTATATGACATTGAACCACCATAGCCAATGTGTATCCTCAAACTATCAATTTCACTGTAAACACAAAACAACAACTATGAGCACAAAATCAAAATAAAGCGACAACATTAACGACGGCTCCGAGTCATACCTCATCTTCTCAGGTTTCTGTTCTTCACGGAGTCACAGCTATCATCTCTGACAGAAGAAGAAGATTGTTAATTTCTTATGCTTTCGTGAAGAGAGGATTTCAGAAAGTAGGGTTTTTGATTTGGGAAAATTACCATTCTAAATGACACCGTTTTAGACAAAGATTAGTTTATTAACCATGGTTTATAACTAAACGATTAATTTAACGTTTTGTTTACGGTGTTTATAGTTTCGTTAATCAAGTCAACCGTTGCAAGTAAATTGATTACATGGGCTTTAGTAGATGTATTAAAAGACTAAAATAATTTAGAGTGCGTATTATTTTGGTCACTTTAAAACTTTGTGTATTAAGCTGGAAACTATAATTAAAGTTGTGTATCAATGTGGAATTTTCCCTGCGCATAAATAAAAATTTCGAAGTTCTATGTTAATTCTCTAACACTCTAAACGAGAAAGAGGGTTCGGTTTGTTAGGAGAGACGTTTCACTAAGAAGAAGCTGCTGAGTACGGGGGGAAGACGAAGACGAAGACGATACACGTGTTTCCATCGCCTTCCCACAAACTTCTCCGGTGGTGAGGTAACATGTTGTGGGTCGACAAGTACAGGCCGAAATCGCTAGATAAGGTCATCGTCCATGAGGATATCGCCCAAAATCTCAAGAAATTGGTACGCCTTTTTTTGGTTGCAAAGTTTTCTTCTTTTAATGTTTCGATGCAATTGATCGATGATTTTTTGATTATACTCTTAGGTAACGGAGCAAGACTGTCCGCATTTGCTGTTCTATGGACCGTCTGGCTCGGGTAAGAAAACCCTAATCATGGCGCTTCTCAAGCAGATATATGGTGCCAGTGCTGACAAGGTATTGTTTTTTTTTTATGGGTTGGGTTTGGTGATAACAAAAGATGAAGACTTTGAACCTTGTTGATGTTGAGCAAAGTGTTTTTTGGCATGTGGAGAATCTCACTAGTACTAACTCATTGTTTTCTCTTTAGATTGATGTATATATCTTGTGATTGCTACATTTTTCATTTTCGTTGTGCAGGTGAAAGTGGAGAACAGGGCATGGAAAGTAGATGTGAGTTGTTACATGGTTTTTCTGTTTTTTTACTTCTAAAGTTCTCTCTGCTTGAAATCAATATTCGTGTTGTGCCCTTGTTGAATCACTAGATGGTGTTTCGGTATCTTCTTGTACTTGTGAACGGGAGAGTTTGTGACTTATGTTTGCTATTATTTTACTTTTTGTTGGTCCTTCTTCGTTACAACATAACAATATTGTGAGAATTGTCAGTTTTGTTATCTCTAACTTTTAGTATAGAAACCTACTAAGCCAAACCCGTTGAAGTCTTGGGCTCCTTCGTTGTTGCTCTAGTACTATGTTTTACCTTGAATTATTTTCTACCTTTTAAAGTTTTTTTTTAATGGTTTTGTTATGTTATCTTTGAATATTGTAGGCTGGGAGTAGAACTATTGATCTGGAGCTCACTACGTTATCAAGCACCAACCATGTGGAGCTTACTCCAAGTGACGCTGGCTTTCAGGACAGATACATCGTTCAAGAGATCATTAAAGAGATGGCCAAGAACAGACCTATTGACACCAAAGGAAAGAAGGGATATAAAGGTAAAGAATTTGTGTTCTCCTGAATATTTCACTGCATTGTCAAGTTGTGGAGACATTTTGGATGTCTGGGTCTCAGAATAGTTGTTTGAATAGTGAGGCTTTTATAAGGGCATTTGATGTCATCTTCAATGTATATGCTGCTGTGGTTGACTTGGTCTACATTTTATGGTTCATAATATAAGTTTTCTTTTCTTTTTCATGGTCAGATTAGGTGGTTACCTCATGTTTGTAGATTTTAGGCTTCATGTTCAACTGAATGTCTTCATTATACATTTAGATGGTTCTATGTTCTCGGCGATCAACTTATCTTTAGTCTCTTACATCGTTTATTTGCCTCCATGTCCTGCCCAATTAGTTCAACTTATCTTTAGTCTCTTCATGATTTATTGGTTTTTCTTTCCTGGTTTTGGCAGTGTTGGTACTAAATGAAGTTGACAAGCTCTCACGAGAAGCGCAACATTCTCTGCGGAGAACAATGGAGAAATATAGCTCATCATGCCGTCTCATCTTATGCTGTAACAGCTCTTCAAAGGTTACAGAAGCCATTAAGTCTCGTTGTCTCAATGTGCGGATAAATGCTCCTTCACAGGAAGAGGTACATAAACTGTTTCCCTCTGTTATTTTTCGAATATTCTCTTATATAATCAGCCAAACAAATCTTCTGTAAAATGCCCATCTTAAGGAGATCAACTCATTACAGAAATTATTTCTTACATATTCATGCCCTCTTACTGTGTACTTCTCACTTAGATTGGTAAAAACACAACTTGATATACACTGAAACTTTTATCCTCTATGAGGATATCATGACTACCTATCTTGTAGGCTTTTCTGTGATGTGCAAGTTTGTTCATGTGGTTTGAAAAAATATAATTTAAAGAATATGTAGTTGCTAGCCGGAAGATGGCATAAGATTCAGTGTTTGCTTAGTTTGGCCTATGCAAAGTTTCGTGCAAAAAACTTGTATGTATTGTTTACAAAAGTGTAGCTCTATGTTTACAGATAGTGAAAGTGTTGGAGTTCGTTGCGAAGAAAGAAAGTCTGCAACTTCCCCACGGTTTTGCTGCTCGAATAGCCGAAAAATCAAACCGCAGTCTTAGAAGAGCTATTTTGTCGCTTGAGACCTGTCGTGTCCAAAAGTGAGCTGCTTCATTAACTGTATATATGCACACAATCAATGAGTCTGATTGATTCTTTTAGTTTTTTTTTTTTTTGAAAATAACTAAAATATTTTTGTTTGTAGCTATCCATTCGCAGATAATCAAGTGATATCTCCAATGGATTGGGAAGAGTATGTTTCTGAAATATCAACTGACATGTTGAGGGAACAGAGCCCTAAAAGGTCACACACTTTAGTAAATCATTTAGCTTTACAATTTGTAGTTCTAAACATCTCTTGTGTGCTTCTTCAGTTTGTTTCAGGTGCGTGGGAAGGTATACGAGCTGCTAGTTAATTGCATTCCACCAGAAGTCATACTGAAGGTTTCAAACAAAACCCAATTCTGTTTTTCAGTTTTTATATCTGTGTCCCTATCTCTTTTCTTTTTACACAAAGTTTATACTTTTTTTTTCAGAAACTTCTGCATGAACTGCTGAAGAAACTTGACTCAGAGCTGAAGCTTGAAGTCTGCCACTGGGCCGCATATTATGTAAGATTATTTGTATACCACTTTTGCCTCTTAGCTTGTGAATTTATTTCTCCTCAGCGTTATCTCAACATCTTTGCTATCATTTGAGACTGAGCTATGGTCCTTATTACAGGAACATCGGATGAGACTAGGTCAGAAAGCTATATTTCACATAGAAGGTATATAAACTCTTCATATATGCTACATTTAAAGAAAAAAAGTATATCATCTTACATTTTTTTAATGGGTGCTGTTGTTGTGTGATACACCACTGCAGCATTTGTGGCCAAATTCATGAGCATATACAAAAACTTCCTCATTTCAACATTTGGGTAGAGAAGGATGGCTGTTTTGAAAAGAGGACAAGCTTGTACTACTGTTTCTTTTTAATGCAATGACTCGATGTTCCGAAACTAAGGTTGTTCAGTGAGTTTTTGTGACTTGGATGTTCTTTGAACTTGTCTTGTTTTCAATAACTATGGAAGCCGTTTGGTTCATCAATGTCAAAATGAGACTTCTAAAAGTAATGGTATTTTAATTAACAGTGACACATGATTATAACAGGTGTTGCTTAAAAAAAGGATTAAAACATGTGATACTAGGTGCTTCCGCCGTAGTTGAAAGAAGAATGGTTTTGAATTGACTAAACCATTTTTTGACTCCTCTCAACAGTCGGTCAAGGCTTGACACTTGGATTAATTATACAACTTTCTCATTAACAAACAAAATAAAATTATAACAAGAGTTGGTCTACTAATTTTCTTCAACTTGCAAAAATTTTATACGAAAATGTTCTACAATCTTTACTTCGTTAGTAAATTTGTTATTTTCAAATTCGTACGATATTATTATTATAGTGTTAATTAAATAATCTATTAAACGAAAAATAAGTTTTATTTTAATTACAACTACGTTATCCAGCGGGAATGTAGCGCAAGTTAGCAAAATTGGGTTTCTCTTCCTCAGAATTTTCCGCCTCGGTGTTTGCTTTAAAACCACCGCCACAGGCACATTGTTTCTCTTACAATAGTTTTTTATATTTTTCTTCCGAATAATTTTTTTTTTGGTTGTTCATCAATGGCGGAATCAAAGACAAAGTTTGCAGAAATCAGGGAATGGATCGTCGAACACAAGCTTCGTACCGTTGGTAAATCATTCTCATTCTCATTCTCCTTTTTTTTTTTTAAATTCCGTCTGTTCATCAAAAATGTTGCTCCTGGGTGGTTTTGGCGTTATTATAGATCCGAGGTTTATGTAGTATTCATCTGACCTGATTTTAATATCTGGATCTGTGTTTTTTTCCCCCTAAAATATAATTTTCCTATTTGCTTGACATTGTCGGTGCTCCGATGTGCTTCGGACATTATTGGTCTCTGCGGTTTCGTAACATTCGAAACGCGTTTTTGCGTGTGTGTGTTCTGATGATATATATTTATATATATATTTTTTTTGTCTTCTTGATAGGTTGTTTATGGCTGAGTGGTATCTCTGGTTCGATCGCCTACAACTGGTCTAAACCTGGTATGAAAACCAGTGTCCGAATCATCCACGCCAGGTACCATTTATTTATTAATCAAACTTTTCCATTTGACAAATATGGTTTGATTAATCAAACATTAGCTTTCAATCATGGTTGCTTTTTTTTTTTTTTTTTTAATCTTTGTGTGTCTGCTTGAAATTCTCCAATATGTAGCATATAACACCATCCTTGCCAGTATGCCTGTTTTGTAATTGTAATTGAAAAATCATATATTGATCACAAAACATTTAGAATGTTGGAATGTATCACAAATGCTCGGTCACGCTAAGTCTTTCTTTTAATTCATCTAAGATTGTTTCCTTTAGCATACTTTTGATGATGGAGCTTTGATTCTTCTTCTACATTACATCTCTCACACTTTTTTTTCCGGATTCAGGCTACACGCTCAGGCCCTGACATTGGCCGCTCTAGCTGGAGCAGCCGCAGTGGAGTACTATGATCACAAAACTGGAGCCACCGATCGTTACCCCAAATTTCTCAAGCCTGATAACTTGAATAAAGACTAAAAAAATTCTTACCACATAGCTGATGTTGCCTAGAACTATTCTTAGGCATAATTTAGCTACTCAACTTTTTTTTTAATGTTTCTTTAATCCTTGTTCCCGTACCTTGAAATGGATTTTGAGTCTGGTTATATAGCCTCTACGCACTGCAGATTGTTTGCAAAATACGGGATGCTAATCTGTAAGAGATACACATTCAGAAAAATAATGCATATTTATATTCCGTTTTTATGAGACTTGTCTCCCTATCTCTAATTTCAAATTATTCACTACCTCTGTGTGTCCCTGGTCGTAGATTGGCGTGTGTCAGTAATACATTTAATTTATACATGAACTCAAATGTTCTTACTATGTAAACACAAATCAGATTCTATATACTTTTGGTAAAGAAAGTTTGGTTGGTTAATTGTTGATGCTAGCATATGTAAACAAGTGTCCAAAAAAAAAAAAAAAAGCATATGTAAACATATTCCCCAACTATGCATGTAATAAGCTTTTTACCAACGACCAACTACGAAACACTTAACTTGGGCTTGTCGTGTCCGGCCCATGTCTAAAAAACCCAACAATTTTGCCGTTTAAAACTCGTGAATGAGAGATGTGTAAATTGTCCCACATCGGTTACGTTAAAAGGGAAGGACTCGCTTACCGTAGTATAAAAAGAGAAGGGGAGCGAACAAGCAAATCACTTACCTGGACGGGGTCAACTCGTGATCAAGAAGACGAGTGGCCTAGGCTAGTGACCTCTATTGCACTAAGGAGGGGCGCTTAGCCTAAGGTCTCCCCAAGTGGGAGAGCCTGCGTCATTATTTGTGGCAGAGGGAGCCTGCGTTCGCGCGGCTCCCACCATTCACTCTTAGTCTAATCTTTTTTTTCTACAGTTTCAAAATTAGACAGAATTAATATGAAGTTCATTCAAAAATTATATATGGAATATAAAATTTTATTGTTACGGGTTTACTAAACTCGGCAGACCAAACCGATTCATCTGGGCATTCGACCCATTAGAATACGTGGGCCATTTCAAACGAATTGAATTGATCTCAAAACTCCAAAAAGACCTAGACGCAATTTATTCTCTTTCAAGATCAGAAGACACTGCTCGTCGTTTCGTATAACAAGTAAAGGCTCTTATCGTCCCTCCTTGTAACTTTTGAATAAATCTTTTTTTTTCCAAATTGAAATTCATTCATAACTGAAAAACGACATTTCGATACATAAACTAGAGGAGACGAAACATCCCCAGAGACAAAAGCCCAAAGAACATGCAGCTAGAACCCACACCTAGGCTACTAAAAAACCATTGAAATACTAAACTTGATAACCTGAGAAACTGAATATTCTAAGACAAAGAAGAAGATGAAACAGACCAAAGACCTTAGACTACCGGAGGCTTCAGGGGACAGCCAAACGAAACGAGGACAGGCCTCCGATCAGGATAGACCAACAACACAAGGACTGGAAGACAACCAACCCGAGAGACAGAAAAGGTCCATCCGCTAGAATTCATAACAGAGCGAGGAAATACACCTCAAACCAAACCTTTTCACCGAAGAGAAGTCGAAAGCATCACAAGGAACCTCGGGACGCTTCACTGTTGAAGAAAAAATCCATTGCCACAAACATCTCCAAGCAAAGCCAGAACCACGTAGAGAAAGTCATAACCTTGAAAGCACAACCTGAGAATTCAACAATGGAGGAGAGAATCCAAACTCGGAATAGAAGCATTTGAACATGCCACGCATACACCCAGTCGAAACAACGACCCAACAGAGAATTGAAATCTCTGAAGCCACGGTGAGCAATAAAGGAGCTAGAGTTGAAGAAAGCCCAGAAACGACGTCAGCGAAAGCACCTACAATGCTCCAGCAGCTATGCCGCACCGTCAACAGGTCCTCGACCTGACATATGGCCCCAGACTCGTCTCTGAACCCAACTCTCCAAACCAAAACCTCACCTGAACTAAGCAGAGAGCTGGAGACACTCCTCAACAAAGAGACCCAGACTAGCAGAAGACACAAAAGGGAGCGCACAGAAAATCAAATCGATTAAGCTCCAGCTACCACCACAATTGTCTTCTCTACAAAGACTCTTTCAACGGACAGAGACTCAAGATACACAAGCTACAGATCATCCTCGGAGTGGTCACAAACGGGGAAGACAAAGGCTCGAGCTTGACCGGTAACCTTCAATGTCTCTGGAACCGGTTTGAACATCTCACCACTACCGCACAGAAGCCGACGAGCCCACCACCTAGCCAATCTCCCACCGAGCCAAAGAAAATCAGAACCGAAACCAAACCATCGATTCCCCTCTTAAGCCCAGATCTGAAACCACTAACAAAAAGGATGACCTTTTCCGAAATTGAAACCTTAGATTTAAAGCCAGTGAGGATACGGGACCGCTCCCGACGGCGGTGAGAAGCACCGACCGCCGGAGCAGCAGCTGAGCAAACGAAAAAGTTCTCCTCTTTAGGATTTGACGGCGGCGCTTCTTTTTGGGGGTTTTGCTCTTTTTTCACCTTTTAAAAATGACTTTTGAATAAATCTTTCCACAGAATGTTCTGTATAATTGTTTCAAACTGCCGAGAAATTTGAAAAATGATAATTAACGATTATATATAATCTTTTGCTGCAAATAAAAAAGGGTAATTGACGAGCTTAGATTATAATAATTTGTCGTATAATTATTGCGAACGTTACGAATGGTCATACGTTTTTTGGACTGTAGTGGTGAAAATGAGTCGTGGAAGTGCAGCAGCTTCAAAGGGGAAGAAGAAGGGAGGAGTTTCCTTCACCATTGATTGTTCGAAAATGACAAGATCATGGAGATTGCTTCGTTAGAGAAGTTTCTTCAGGAGAGGATTAAGGTTGGTGGTAAAGCAGGTGCACTTGGTGACTCTGTCTCCATCAATCGCGACAAGGGCAAGATCACCGTCACCTCTGATGGCCAATTCTCCAATAGGTATAATCTTGATGAATAGTTCTGGTAATTGTTAGGTTTAAGTCTTGCTGCTAAGATCTTGGTAGAATTGAATGTTAGAATCTTGAATTTGTCTTGAGCTCATTGTTTGTTTAATGTATTTGTAGATACCTAATGTACTTGACAAAGAAGTACTTGAAGAAGCACAACGTGAGGGACTGGCTCAGAGTGATTGCAGCGAACAAGGACCGTAGCCTCTATGAGTTGAGGTACTTCAACATTGCTGAGAACGAAGAAGCTGAGGAAGAAGACTAAGACCAATATTTTTATCTTAATTTTGGTTTGATTTTATCTCTGTTTTGATAAATAGATATTATCTATTTTGATTGAAGTGATACATTTTCTTTTGTTATTGCACACTAGGAGCTTCCATGAAGAAATGTTATTCTCAGTTCTCGGACAGTATTGGGTTTAGGTTCCATTTGCTTATTATTTTGATTATTGTTCAGTACCTTAGAAACATATTGTGTCGGCCTTGACTAAATTGTAGGACTTGAGAGGGTCAAAACCAAAACAAATACTGTGGTTGATCTCATAATAGTTAGAATGTGATTGGTAGTGATTCAAAGTGTACGAACTATATATTACTAATCAAAATACAACTTCAGTTCCATGACTCCATCTATTGTCGTGTCTCTATTTTTACCGCAGCATAATTGTTAATGCAATCTTCCAATGCATGTTAACAATTGCGAGTTGAATACAATAATAGTAACAAATACTATTGAATACACAGCATTTTCACCCAGCATTGTTGGTTAAAGATTATTGCATCGTTTCAAATCACAGATGCAAGATTGTTTTTGGTATGGGGGCATGTAACCATTTTCTTGCAACTAATATTTGGTTCAGGTGTACTAAATAAATTTAACACTAATTACTGTGGAAAAAAAATACTGCAACTATTAACTAATCTATAATTAGTCAATTAGATCATCGTCCACTATCTGATCATTGGAGTTTATCTACTTCGAATGTCTGGTTTGTTTTTTTTTTTTTTGATCAAACATTCATTCATTCATTAAAGCTAAAGAGTCTTACACTCCATTGACGGAGAATTCGTTAAGCAATGAGAGGGCTGATTTTGCCACAGCATCAGCCTCCACATTACACAACCGGGGAACATAATGAAACAAAACAGAATCAAAGGTAGAGCTACAGTGATAGATATCAAACACAATTCCAAACAAAGCTGGGATGGACCTCCTTTCCTTCAGTAACTTGACCAGGGAGAGGGAGTCAGACAGAATCATTAGGACTTTAACATTTGATGATGCGGCATACATGACCGCAAAACGGATGGCGAGGGCTTCAGCCATTAACGCCGATGAGATATGACTGTGTGCGCCGCTGCGAGGACTCGATAGCGGGTAGGTATTATCACCTGAAAAGATTGCTCCGGTGCCACAATTGCCTGATCTCTGATCCCACGCTGCATCAACATTACATCTTACAGTGCGGGGAGGGCCATCGCTTAGTAAGGCAGAGTTGGGTCGGGCAGTTTGAGGGCCTGAGATAAGCTCTTGCGTCATCTCCTGGCTTTGAGCAGATTGCCACTCCTTGGCATCAGATATAGCTTTTGCAATGATTTCCATACTAGAAAAAGTCATGTTATCGAAACAGAGCTTATTACTAGCTTTCCATAGATTCCACAAGATCCATGGCCATAGGGGTACCGTAAGACCAACAGGGGGTAAATTCGTATGAAAGGGAGCATTAGAGATCAGTGATGCCATGAAGGGGGTCAGCGAGGAAGGTCGAGTAGATAACGGAGCCAGATCCCATACCAGTTTCACCACCTCGCAATTTAAGAATACGTGTAAATCATCCTCTCTTGCGTTGCACGTCTTGCAGCGAAAGGGTAGAATTCCCCTGTTTTCCAGATTGGCACTCACGGGGATAGCTCTACGGACCACCTTCCACAAAAAATCTTTCAGCTTTGGAGCGGTTTTAACGTTCCAGATGCTTTTAGTCCAATTAAAATCAAATTCAGGAGGGGCCAGATCATCAATGTTTAAGCCCGCTCCGTAACCTGTTTTCGTGGTATATTCACCAGATTTGTCCAGGAGCCAAGCTAGCGTATCTGGGGTCGGAGCACAACTCGTTATCAGACGCAGAATGACGTCTTCATACTGAGGTAAGAACCTCCTTATCTTGTCAATGTCCCATGCGTTCGAGATTGGGCAGAGGAGGTCACTTACCATGAGATTAGCTTCTGTTCTATTAGGTGGTCCTATCGGAATCATTGGAGCTTCACAAGATAACCATGGGTCGCTCCATACACGAATCTTGTCTCCGCTTCCTACTGTCCAGCTGAGGCCTTTTTTCAAGATCTCTCTCCCCGCAAAACACTTCTCCAGCCATGAGAGGCATTAGATGGTGCTTGACAATCCAAGAAGGATGAGTATCGAGCGTATTTTCCCAATAGAACCCGAGCAAGCAAAGAGTGAGGATCCTTGAGTAGCCTCCAACCCACTTTAGCCAACAGAGCATCGTTGAACGTCTCAATGTCTTTAAAACCTAGACCGCCAGCATATTTTGGTAGAGTGAGAGTGTTCCAAGCTACCCAACACATCTTACGTTTCTCCGGATTCGCATCCCACCAAAATCTCGTAAGAAGAGATTGAATTTGCTTACAGAGAGATTTTGGGAGTTTAAAACAGGTCATAGAGTAGCATGGAATCGCGGTGAGAACGGCCTTCAACAACACTTGCTTACCCGCGCCAGAGAGAAAGCGTGAGGTCCAGCTTTGGGCGTTTCGTCTAATGCGGTCTAGAATCGATGCAAAGATATCCCGTTTCTTCCTCCCGAAGTGCTCAGGTAGTCCAAGATACTTTCCTAGCCCACCTTCAGCATCAATACCTAAGGCTGCTTTTACCCGAAGCTTAACCTCTGAGGGAGTTCTAGCAGAGAAGGTAATGGCAGACTTTGAGAAGTTTATACATTGGCCAGAGAGACCTTCATATGTGCGCATTATCCTCAATAAGGTAGAGACACTAGAGGGGCTGGATTTGCAGAAAAACATAGTGTCATCCGCAAATAATAAGTGGTTAATTTGTGGGGAGCCACGGGAAACTCTGATACCCGGGAGTGAGCCGTCTAGGAGCGCCTTATCACACATGGATGAGAGAACCTCTGTGCAAAGTATAAAGAGATAGGGGGATAGGGGATCCCCCTGCCGTATTCCACAGGAAGGTTTAACTGAGCCCATCGGAGTGCCATTGATGAGGAAGGAATACGAGACCGATTCGACACAGCTCATAACCCAAGAGATCCATTTCGCATCGAAACCCATCTGAACCAGCACCGCGCGAAGGAAGCCCCATTCGATTCTATCATAAGCTTTACTCATGTCCGTCTTTACGGCCATAGAACAATATTTCTTAGCTTCTGAGGTGTGAAGGAAGTGATGGGTCTCATGGGTGATCAGCACATTATCTCCTATTGCACGACCCGATACAAAGGCGGACTGTGATCTAGAGATGAGGCCATGCAGGAGTGGTTTCAGCCTTCTTGTCAATATCTTCGCAATGATTTTGTAGTGTGTATTGCATAAAGCAATGGGGCGATATTCAGCAACCTTCCTAGCGCTTGTGATCTTTGGGATCAGTCGGACATGAGTCTCATTTTGCTGCGGGTGTAGACTACCAGAGACGAAGAACTCTCGGATGTCTCTACATACGTCTTTCCCGACGATGTGCCAATATGCATGATAGAATTTAGCAGAAAATCCATCTGGTCCAGGTGCTTTTCCACTATTGATGGAGAAGGCGGCTTCTTTTATCTCCGAATCACTCGGTATAAGGGTTAGTTGGCGGTTAGTTTCCTCCGAGACTTTGCAGCTGAGAACCCCTGAGAGATTGCCAAAATCTGTGTTGCTGTTGGTCTTAAAAATATTATTGAAATATTCTGAGATCACAGTACATATTTGCTCTTCTTCATATACCATCCTTCCCTCATCGTCCTCTATTACAGATAAGGAATTGATCAGCCGGCGTTGGCGAATTGCGGCGTGAAAGAAGTCTGTGTTACTATCCCCACTTTTCAACCATTGAATGCGACTGCGTTGTAACCAGAAGCTTTCTTCCTCCTTGTAAGCAGTTATGAGGGAGCTGGTTAGTTGGTCAATGAGTTCCTGATTCGAAGTTGCTGCAGAAAGCGCTTCTTCTAGGGCCTCTTGATTCTGGAGGATGATCTGGTTGTTCTTCAGGTTTTGTTCTCGAGCCCACTGAATAATTCCCCTTCGACAGAAGTTAAGCTTGCTGATAACCGAAGCCAAAGGAGAGCCATTCCATTCGGACTCCACCACTTCCTCCACCTCTTTCTTGTCTGTAAGTGATCTGTTGAATCTGAACATCCCTTTTCGTTGTGGTCCCGATTTGTTGAAATAAGTTACAAGAGGGTGATGGTCAGAGCCCTCGAACCTCAAGTATCGACATCTTCCCAGAGGAAAGAGCTCATTCCAAGAGCAGTTAACCATGGATCTATCAAGCCTCGATCTCACATAGTGAGTGTATCTTGTACCTCTCCAAGAAAGATGATTGCCGGAGTGCTTTAGATCCCACAGTCCATGTTGAGATATGAAAGTCCGGAAAGCAGTGAAAGACCCCTCCTAGCGAGCAGGTCCCCCCGTTTTCTCTGAGTTGTTGAGGATGTCATTAAAGTCACCGGATATAAGCCACGGTGAATCTCGGTCCCGTCCAACTTCAGATAACTTGGCCCAGAAAGTTGCTCTGTTTTCCATAGCTGGGGCTCCATAGATGAAGGAGATGAATGAGGTAACACCTTTGTGGGTAACTCTAGTATCAATGAGATTCGGAGACGATTCCAGGACTGATACTTCTATGACATCCTTCCACAATAAACATAAACCTCCACTGAGTCCAACCGGAGGCACTGAGAAATAATGAGGATATAGCATAGAATCCGTCTTACTTTTGATGAAGTCATCATCGTGCTTTGTCTCCATGAGAAACATTATGTCAGGAGTTATACTTCGATGTATCTCCCGCAAACGAAGAATTGTCAGGTCGCTTCCCAAACCCTGACAATTCCAGCTCAGAAGAGCTAAGGAAGAGGAGGAGGAGGAGAGTGAAAATCCTGACCCTCCGTCCTGTTTCGGCGCTGCGATCGCGTGACCGAACTTCGTGGTATAACACTCGGACCAGCCTTATTACAAGGTAATGTGTAATCTTTATCCTTACAGAGTCTCCTTCGTGCAGGGACTTGAGATTTAGCAATAATAGTCTTCTTCAATCTTAAGCTTTGGAGCGGGCTTCTTGGGACCTTTTTCCTAGCAGACGGGACTCTTCGCTTGCCTGCTGACCTCTGCAGGGAGGCTGGGATAGTGATATTAACATTGACATTATCATCCATTTCGGGTTCCTGAATACGGAGAGTAGCTGAGGCCCGAGGAGCTGGCACAACCCTCCCCTGCGAATCATCAATTTCCATGTTGTATGGGGAGCTAGATTGAAGTTTGTCTCTGAGGTCTGGCTCTGAGATTCTGGCCAGTGCCGATCGACGTTCCCTTGAAGTAGACAGTGTTCTTTCTGAGCTGGGCTCAGTCGGATACTCTAGTCGTTCTCTCAAAGGACGCGGTGGTGGGGTGTGAGATGACTGAGAGCCGATAAGCCTGGAGGTATTATCACCTGATGGTCCTATAACAGGACAGCGACTTGAAGGCTTCTCTCGAGAGCTAACGATTTTACCGCTTGAGAGTTTATTGAGGCTGCTCTCCTTATCACTGCGAGATCGTTCAGATATTGGGTTCCAGTGGGGCTCACGAGAGTCCCTTCCACGGGGTGGAGCGCGCCGGTATTCTTCACGAGGTGAATAGGATCTGTGGTCTCTATATTCCTCTTGCCCTGTGTGTGAAGATCTAGGATTGTGCTGATATCGAGAGTAACCCCTCCGATCATCATGTCTCTTTTTATCTGCCTCAATACGTTGTAACGCAACCCTCTGCGTAATTTCATGCTTTCTTTCTTTGGGTGGTAAAGGGTTCCTTGGCCTAACAGGGCAATCAATTTCTTCATGGAACAGTGAGAAGCAGGTGAAGCAATGTTTCTCAATTTTGAGATATTCAAATTCCACAGTGGTAATCTCATCAGATGGGAGTCGGATTTCCAGCTTCATAATGAGTGGGAGGAGTCCATTCATGTTAACTCTGACCCTAGCGTCAGTAGCGACCCGGTCGGACACTAGACCGAGTTCCCCTCCAATGGCATTGAGGGTTATATCATCCCAGTAATGTAATGGTAAGTCATGGACTCTGAGCCAGAAGGATATGTTGGATGGAAAAGATTCGGAGATTACTGGTTCCCATCTTTGAAGCAGAATCATCCACTTCTTGTAGTGGTATGGACCCTTGTTGAGGACTGCTTCTATGTCTTCTTCAGATTGGAAGCGCATTTGGAATTTCTCAGGGCCAAGGTCTCTTCCTGTTACACGTCCTTCAAGATTCCAGACTTGGGGTAAAAAGTCGATAACTGCACGAGGTCTCTGGAGCAGAGGGTTTGTAACCCTTCCAATGACGGTGAGTCTGTGTGCAGCTATCATATTGTCGTTATTATTTGGCGGTGTACGCACCGGTGAACGTTTGGCTTCCTTGTTACTAGATGGAACCCACTTCTCCTTCTCGTTGTGGGAGTAACAGCGAGACATACTTTCTTATGGGTAGGATTTGTCGGTTAGAGGCAAGAGTGTGAAGTAGATGTATTACTCTGTAAGTTCACAGAAGCGAAGAGGAAGAGTTTAGAGGTTATTACAACCTAAGGTCAGTAGCAAACTGGGAGATTATGCCATACGAAAGGAGACCAAGTGGTACAAGGACCGGCTTGGCTGACCCTCCGACGATGTCGGAGGCTGAACCCGGCGAGTTGTGACTAGTTCCGGTTAGGAGAAGCGAGGAGCACGGAAGGGACCGCTGGATATAAGACCGAGATGGAAACAATTTGAATCTACAGCCGCGGTTGCAGAGGGGACCAGAGGAAAGCGGTACAAAAACGGATAAATAACTAGCGGATAAAGAGGGGGGTGAAAAAAAGTCAGCGGTTAAAAACCAATCTCGACTTTAGTGTCTGGCAGAGAAAAAAGCACCTTTGACAATCACTAACCATATAACTAGTTTCTCTGGTTTGTTTTAAAAGACAAAGATAATACTTTATCTATGAAACAGGCTGTTTGTATTTTGGATAGAGATGTGTGATCTTTAACAAAGAAAGAACACTACATGGTGAGCAGTAGGTAAAATTTTATTCAACTATTTGCGCGAAGCTTATCTTATTTACCATGATTAAGTTAAATAATTGTATCAAAATAATTATTTATATGATAAACAATCCTTTTGCAAATTATTAACTGCGGATGGTACCCTAATAGCAACATTAACGAACGTTACGACATGTGATGTGTGGGATATATATAAATGTATATATTGAAATGAGAGTGTGCGTGTTAGGCTAGTGTGTGTGTGTGTTAAAAGCAAAGACGTCAGAGGGGCAAACCCAAACCCATAAAACATGGGGGAACGATTCACTTCAGTTAATTTCGTCAGAGGTAAGTGACAGTGAACTGCAGAATCCACCACCTTTTTTTTCTTTTTCTTTTAGTTGAAATATTTTAGTTATACAAAATCTTTTCTATTTCTTTTTTCACACGATATGGAGATCTATCATCTAAGATTCGGTACATATGCTTTAAAATATGTAACAATGATTGAATTGACCAATCCCCTGTATATTATTTAATAAGCATTACGGCTTCTTTTTCTAGCCACATGTCATCGATATAATGATTCTTAGAATCATTAGAGAAGTATGTTGGTTCATCTAATTATATAATAAATTGTTTTATTAAACTAACAATAAATTCATCATTAATGTACTTTATTATTTTCTTAAATAAAATTTATGGAATTGCCTAATGTGGTTAAATTATATATGGCAATTAATGATTTTGAATAATAAAGATTTGATAAAAAATAGTGTATCTTCTATCATATTTGTTTAATTTTAAACTATTAAATAAATTAAACAACCACAATAACCATATAATAAAAATTTAGATTTTTATGTATATGTATTTTGAATTTTTACAAACGGCTATAAACTACTAAAACTGTTAAAAGTCTCACATTCAAATTTTATGATCCATGGTTTAAATTTTTTTTTATAACAAAATACAAATGACTACAAAAATTATATAAGTAAAAAGTCTAATTTAATTAATTATTAAGATTAATATATATATCATTTTAAATTAAACTATAAACCATATAAAATACAATATTTTAGTTTCGAAATTTACTCAGTAATTTAAATTTTTTTCTATAAAAGATACAAATGATCAAAAAAATATATGAGTAGAAATCATCATTTAATAGACATTAATATTAAAAATATACTAAAATATATTATCTATGTTAGTATCATTTAAATTTAATAACATAACCTATCAAATATGAAAAAAAAATATTTTTTGGATTAATAAAATTGATTTATATGTTCACACCAATTTAATTATATATTTAATAGTTACTGACTTTTAATTATTTTATATATATTTATTATTTCATAATATGTAAAAATATTTAATACATAAATTAATTTATATATATAATGTTGATCCCGCGCAAGGCGGATGTATATATGATTTTCCTTAACAGAGTTTTAGTTTAATTTTTCCCATCTCGAGTAATGGGAATTATGGTAGGAACTTTTATGAAAAGGACTATATAGATTATTGCATGCAGTTGACAAAAAAAAGGATTCTTGCATGCATCTCACTATATATAGGCTACAGATGTATTAATGTCTTAATTTTATGACAAAAAAGGTCTTAAAATACGGGATGCTAATCTGTAAGAGATACCTTAAGAAAAAAATAATGCAGACTTTTATATTTCGTTATGATGGTTGGTCCTCTTGTCCCTAATTCGTATTGTTGATTAGCTCTGTGTCCCTCGTCGGAGATGGGCATTTGTCAGTTCCGCATTTATTTTTAGATGAACTCAAATGTTCTTGAATGTGTAAAAAAACACTAATCAGGTTCATTATATTTTCAATAGGTAAAGAACTTGCGATGATTGATTAATAAAAGCTATCATACTAGCTAGGTTCAATCTCTCCTCTCTTCTTAAGAATTTGTTTTCTTTACACACGTTCCCCGACTGTGAATGTAAGCTTTTTTACCAACGACCAACTACGAAACACTTAACTTGGGCTTGTCGTGTCCGGCCCATGTCTAAAAACCCAACAATTTTGTCGTTTAAAGCCTGTGAATGAGAGATGGGTGAAAGTCCCACATCGCTTACATTTAACAGAAAGGACTCGCTTACCGTAGTATAAAAGAAGAAGGGGAGCGAACAAGCAAATCACTTACGTGGACGGGGTCGACTCGTGATCAAGAAGACGAGTGGCCTAGGCTAGTGATCTCCATTGCACTAAGGAGGGGCGCTTAGCCTAAAGTCTCCCCAAGTGGGAGAGCCTGCGTCATTATTTGTGGCAGAGGAAGCCTGTGTTTGCGCGGCTCCCACCATATACTCTTAGTTTAATCTTTTTTTTGTCAAAATTAACTTATTATGAATTGTTGACTTTGTGACGGAATTAAAATGACGTTACGTCAAAAATTATATATTCCAGATATGTTTATTGTTACGGGTTTAGGTATGTTGACGAACGTAGAGCATCCCACATCGATGAATCTACTAAACTCTCGGAAGACCAAACCGATTCATCTGGGCTTTCGGCCCATTAGAATTCTTGGGCCATTTCGAACAAATTGAATCGATCTCAAAACTCTAAAAAGTAATTGACAAGCTTAGATTATAATAATTTGTCGTATAATTATTGCGAACGTTACGAATGGTCATACGTTTTTTGGACTGTAGTGGTGAGAATGAGTCGTGGAAGTACAACAGTTCCAAAGGGGAAGAAGAAGGGAGGAGTTGCCTTCACCATTGATTGTTCGAAGCCCGTTGATGACAAGATCATGGAGATTGCTTTGCTAGAGAAGTTTCTTCAGCAGAGGATTAAGGTTGGTGGTAAAGCAGGTGCTCTTGGTGACTCTGTCTCCATCACTCGCGACAAGAGCAAGATCACCGTCACCTCTGATAGCCAATTCTCCAAGAGGTATGTATGTGTAGATACCTCAAGTATTTGACGAAGAAGTACCTGAAGAAGCACAACGTGAGGGACTGACTCAGAGTGATTGCAGCGAACAAGGACCATAACCTCTATGGGTTGAGGTACTTCAACATTGCTGAGAACGAAGCTGAGGAAGAAGACTAAGACCAATATTTTTCTCTTAAGTTTGGTTTGATTTTATCTCTGTTTTTGATAAATAGATATTATCTATTTTGATTGAAGTGATACATTTTCTTTTGTTATTGCACACTAGGAGCTTCCATGAAGAAATGTTATTCTCAGTTCTCGGACAGTATTGGGTTTAGGTTCCATTTGCTTATTATTTTGATTATTGTTCAGTCCCTTAGAAACATACAAGACTTCATGATGTGCCTTATAGTTTGTGTCGGCCTTGACTAAATTGTAGGACTTGAGAGAGTCAAAACCAAAACAAATACTGTGGTTGATCTCATAATAGTTAGAATGTGATTGGTAGTGATGCAAAGTGTACAAACTATATATTACTAATCAAAATACAACTTCAGTTCCATCTATTGTCGTGTCTCTATTTTTACAGCAGCATAATTGTTAATGCAATCTTCCAATGCATGTTAACAATTGTGAGTTGAATACAATAATAGTAACAAATACTATTGAATACACAGCGTTTTCACCCAGCATTGTTGGTTAAAGATTATTGTATCGTTTCAAATCACGGATGCAAGATTGTTTTTGGTATGGGGGCATATAACCATCTTCTTGCAATTAATATTTAGTTCAGGTGTACTAACACTAATTACTGTGGAAAAACATACTGCAACTATTAACTAAGCAATAATTAGTCAATTAGATCATCGTCCATTATCTGACCATTGGAGTTAATCTACTTCGAATGTCTGGTTTCTTTTAAAAGACAAAGATAATACTTTATGTATGAAACAGGCTGTTTATATATTGGATAGAGATGTGTTATCTTTAACAAAGAAAGAACACTACACGGTGAACAGTAGGTAAAATTTTATTCAACTATTTGCATGAAGCTTACCTTATTTACCTTGATTAAGTTAAATAATTGTATCAAAATAATCATTAATACGATAAACAATCCTTTTGCAAATTAGTAACTGCGGATGGTACCCTAATAGCAACATTAACGACGTGTGCTGTGTGAGATATATATAAATGCAAATATTGAAATGAGAGAGAGTCTGTGTGTATGTGTGTTACTAGCAAATACGTCAGAGGGGAAAACCCAAACCCATAAAACATGGGGGAACGATTCACTTCAGTTAATTTCGTCAGAAGTAAGTGACACTGAACTACAGAATCCATCACCTTTTTTTTCTTTTTCTTTTTGTTGAAATCTTTTAGTTATACAAATATCTTTTCTATTTCTTTTTTCACATGGTATGAAGATCTATCATCTAAGATTCGGTACTTATGCTTTAAAACATGTTACAATGATTGAATTGACCAATGTAGATATGCTATTATTTAACTGAGTTTTAGTTTAATTTTTCCCATCTCGAGTTAATGGGAATCATGGTAGGAACTTTTATGAAAAGGGCTATATAGATTATTGCATGCATCCCACTAAATATAGGCTACAGATGTATTAATGTCTTAAGATACATAGATCATGAAGGTCTGCTTAGTTGCTTTATTATAGTTTTGTTAATCATGGACGACTGAGAACAACAAATATTAAGAAGAGAAAATTACTGCATGGTGGTGGATTTTATTTTGGGTCTGAGGGTAAAAAAAAAGGAAAAGAAAAAGAAACTCGCGAGGAACACGCAACCCATTCCTCTCTGTGTTACTGTCTCCATCACTTTCATCACCATCCTTCTTCTTCTCTCTTTTTCTTTTATAAAAAAATATAATCTTTATTTCATTTCTTTCCCATTTCAAATCAGCTTATGCTTTCGTCGAAAAAAAATCAAATAATGTGATTTCGTATTAGAAAAAGTCAGCCACGCATGAATTATAATGATCATCCCTGCTGATTATTACTTTATTTGAAAAAAAACTTTATAGTAAAGTAGTTGATATTTTATAGTGTGCAAACACTCCGCATGAACTACTTTCTCACTTGCTTTGATCGAATGTGTTATTACTAACTCGTATTATGCCCGATGCTATGCATCGGGAAATATAATCAACATCAACGTGGTATTTGCTTTAGCCAAAAAATATACTTGTTCTACTAAAAACCTGAAATTAAAAATATTCTACGAAGGAAATTATAACAGTTTACAGTTATAATTAACTAAAATTACATCTTTTAACAATGGACCTTAATCTCGTTCGGTAATTCCCACCGCAACACCTATATACCACCTTCATGTACCTCATTGGTAAAATGATCTAGCTTTTCTTTTTCTCTATAACCATATTTAACCTAAATTATTTGCAGACAAAGCTTTAAAACACCAAAAAAGTTATGGTTAACTGAAAGAAAATGCCAAATACTCACGTTAGTATTTCAAATCCAGTTAAGGTCCGGTGCTTGGAGATTCTATATACACATCCAAACCATTAACGAAAGAAACACATGTTTGTAAATAGTTGAATCTTTTTTGTCAAAGAAAGAGAAATATTAATCTATCTCAAATATAAGTTATATAATTAATACAATCATATATATACTTACTATACCTTGACAATGTTTTTGATTTCCCTTTTTTTGGAAGAACTAAAGCTCTGAACCAAGATAAAACTCGACTGGTATGTTTTAATGTGAAGCATGCAAAAATAAAAAAGAGAGTATTACGTTGGGAAGAATAGAATTCTGGATCAAAACATAAATTTTCTTTTGCGAGGTTCAGAACCCAAAAGAAAAAAAAAACAAATCGACGAAGAAGATGAAACTGTGGAAAAGGAGAGCAAATTAAAAAAAACGAATTTTTGATTGAAAGTTATATATATAAGTAAGAAACAGTTTGAAACGTGCCATGATTTAGGAGTTGTAGAAAATATGTTCACTTTTGAACGTGGTGATTTGAGAAAATCCAGGGATTTTTAAATTTTACAGTTTCAAAAAATTAAAAATAGAAAAGGTTTTACGGTTACAGAGTTTTTTTTTGTGTTTATGATTAAACAATTGCTGAAAATAAATTTTTTAATTAATCGTTTAAAACAAAAAAAAGAAGTTAATTTAAGAAAAAAAACTGTAAATGACACATGTCACTCAGAGAATTGTTAATTGACTTGTGTTTTATTGTATAAAAGATGAGATTGCATAAACTACCTTGTCAATTTCCGAAATTAGTGGGACGGTTTCACGGACATACTCGTATATTAGGGGAAAATGTCAAAAATATTTTTGTACATTTTTTTTCATGAATGTTAAATTTTTTTTTCACCTGATTTTTATCAAGAAGAAACACGAAGGATTACAAGATAGCGTTCTTACACCGAAAAGATTACACCCGGTACACAAGCCAGCGGTCACACAGAAGCGACCCTGGAAACTAAGCCAATACAAAGGATCCCAACAAATACATACACATAACAGTAAAGAAAGATAAAGACAATTGAAGACAAAAGTCACCAGTGAGCAGAGGCGGCCCTGGGCCCAAGCAGATGAAGCATGGGCTTCCGGCCGCCTTGATAATAACTAAAATATCGGCCACTTTTTTCACAAGATCTGTGTTAGTCTAGTGGTCTACATGTCTATAGTCTCACATTCCAGTCATGAGTTCAAAACCCCCCTGCTTCATTCCAGCCACATTTTTGGTTTTGGCTTGTAGCCTTAAGATTTATAGGACCGGCTCTGCCAGTGAGGAATCTAAACGAGCATGAAACAACAGATCCAGAACTCCATGAAAGATATTTATAGAGATTGCCCACGGCCAAACCACCAATAAGCCATTTCCTCTTTGAACAACGAGGGAATATCCGAGGACCATATTACCAAACTCCACCTTCTGACAAGTTGGAATCAACAGATTCACCACACACTCTCGGAAACGGCAGGGCAAGCACGGCCGTTGAATGCCTAGTGATGGAGCTTATGAAGAAACCAGATCACACCTGGATCTGACAGAGAAACAAGGAGCCAAGCCTAACTGCAAAGAGGAGGAGAGGAGGCGGAGAAACCAGAGCGAGGAGAGATAATATAAATAGTTCTTTATCTTCGTAAAGGATTCAACAATATATGTTAAATTTATTTTCTTACATTTTTTGAATGAATTAAATATTTGTACATTTTTAACCAGTTGGTTATAGTATATGCATAATGTAGTCACTGGGTGATCCTACGCTTAATCGTGCTTTACCTTTCTTATTACTGCGTTTTTGGACGAAGTTTGATTATACCAAACTGTGCTATTCTAAACCATCACTAATTAGTCAATGTTGGCAAGTATCCACGAAAAGTTTAAGATCGGAAGCGCCCTTAAGATTTTGATCTCCAAGTTGAGAAGTAGTGCGTAATAATTTGGTTGATAATTATATCTGTGGCAACGTTACTAGGAAGTAAAGATTGGGATAAAAATAGTGAGACTTGATCTTGGATTCGGCGGCAGGAAGTAGACATAAACTGACTCCAAACTCGTCGCCTATCTTTACTGTCTGTTTCTGTTACATGCGTAATAGATATTTTATTTATTTATTAACAAGTCTGGAAATATTATCTCTGTTCTTACAAGCTACCCCGTTGTCAAACTGTAAACCGATTATCTGATCCTCTTATCATGGTTAAAGGTCAAAATCCTGTTTATGCATAACTACATTGTTTTGTTTTGTTTAACTATTACGTAGTTATCAACTGCGAGACTCGTTTTACGAATCTATGTAGACATGCGTGTTGTATATAAATCACTCTCAAAGTAAATTTGACAAAGAAAATAAAAAATACTGTATCATTTAAAGTAATGAAAGACTCGGTGATATGATAGCTATTTTGCTTCTTATCCACATTTAAAGAAATCCCACTTCAAGACTCAATCACTTTAATTCCACTCCCAATTTTTTAAGGTAATACTTTTTGAATTTTAGGATATATCTTACTCCATTTTAAAGTTTTGCCTCGTTTTATCAAACACTTGAAGCCCACTATATAAGTACGTAAACGAGCAAGCAGAAGTTCCTGCCTCCCACGCTCTAATCTTTACTCTCTTCTTCTACACAACCAAATATCTTTCTTTTCCTACACTGGCCATGGAAGGCTATGTGAAGTTGATGTAAGAGAAATGAAATGGGTGAGTAACACTTGCTGGAGAAGCAGGGCACGTGCGAACAAATGAGATCGATCGGTCTATGTTGATCATATTTTCGCACGTGTTCTACTACTCCAACACGTGTGTCTCCCCCCTCCCGGCTAAGTAATCATCCACGGTGAGAAGAGAATTTACATAATGGATCTATGTTCATATTTATTGGACTAATTCATGCTTGGATTTTACATTTTAGATATTTAATGTAAAAGATTCGAAGTAAATAAACATTGATAGCTACTCCAGCTTATGGTCACTTATTGTTGGCAATGGTACGCAGTTATGCACACGAATGGGCATAGACACATGAAATTTTGTAATGCATCAAAATTATATACAAAACTTATATCTATATTAAGTCAGTGGAAGATTTTTATATAGTTAACTATAAAATACACTTGGTATAAAAGTTTAAGATACATTATTGAACTAAATGAAATTTAGTTCACTTGGTATAAAAGTTTAAGATACATTATTGAACTAAATGAAATTTTATTGAAACTTTGATTTAAAAAAGTATCTTTTTTCAGTTACTCATCAGGGGAACTTATTTTACTTTATAAAATGATCGGAATATTCGAGTTTCAAGACTGCTGTTAACTCTGAGAGACAAAATCTGTTTTCTTATTTATATGTATAACCGAAATATATATTCGGTAACCTTGTATAATTTTTATTTTATTGGAAAAGAGAGAATGGAGAGTGTAGTAGTATACTAGTATTATCCTTTTCGAAAAAGTAATATATATATATACTAGTATCATAGAAAGACAATCAGTTGCTTACGTCATTGATATAAAAATGAATGCAAGCGTGTAGATTGTGTGTAGGTTAAAAAGAAGAAAGGTTCAGTTCCCTGAGAAAGCGGGGGACTTTCTCTCTTTCACTCTCACTGCCATTAACTCGTACTTCTGTCTGTGAATCTGTTTTTTTCCTCAGTTAACAGTTTTTTTTTGGTCAACAAGTTAACAGTTTAATAATAGAGATTCAAAAAGTGAGAAAATCAAATAAAAGTCACAGTTTTATTACGCAAGTAATGTTGTCATGTCCTTGTGGAGACAGAAAAAAGGGGAACACTGGAGGGTACAACTTTATAACGGATTCTTGTAAAATAGAAAAAAAACGAAAAATAAGAATGAATACTGTGAAAATCTCTTTGAATGAATATCTGAAGTTATGAACATTGTCTTTGATTTGTAGTCCTCCAAATAACTCGTTTACATTGTTCAATAGTGAGGAAGATAGACCGAGTGTCAAACATGTTTCTAACGATATCAAAAACATGCTTCTCCACGTTCAATGATGTCAGGTTGGTGTTTTATCCTAGATAAGTAAATGGAATGGCTAAGTTGTGACCTATGTACATGATTGAGTTTGATAAACTGTTGTAATGTAGAATCAATGAAAAATTGGAAAGTACTTGCTGAGCCCAAAAAAAATGGCAATTTACTAGTACTTGAGTATTCCACAATGTAACAATTAATATAATTTTGTTATATAAATGATGAAACTAATAAACTACATTGCTGTAGTTGATTTTTCGTGACTAAAAATCAGACAAACGATTCATGACGAAGCCTGATTGTTTGCTATGTAGTTGGTTTAGCTGTTGAAACATAATCAAAATTACTTAAAAAAAAATATGCAGATTAGTTGAAATACTCAAACCTAGTATATAATATGACCCCAACTCAATTAGAAAGAAACAATGGGCTCACTACCAAAAATTCCAGTCTAAATGGGCCGATAATGGGCTCATTATACTTCTGTCATCAAAACCCAATATCTCGTCCTCGTCGGCATTTGTTTCATTCTCTCCTTCGCCCGACTCCGTCGCTTCCTATTTTTCCAGGTACGCTAATTCTGGGTTCAGTGTCTAGAACACTGGAAGTGTTCTCTTGGAAGTTCTTTACCGTCGATTAGTTTTCGAGCTTCAATCCTTTGGAATCTGGAACAAATTGCTCACTGCATTTTAGTTTAGTCTTGATTGGTTTCAATTGTTCAATGTTCCGTCTCTGTAATGATACGAGTTTCGAGGCTCCTAATCAAATGTTGTAGAATAAAAAATGTAAAACCAGTTCTAAGTGATTCTAAAGTAAAGAGAATGTAAGACCATGTTTAATCTAAGTGCTATCAATTGGTGAGATAATTTTTGTTTTAGAATGCTACTAAATTGCAATAAAGGACAAAACTTTCTTTCTTATGAGATAAGAGAACTCATGGGATAAAGGAATTGACCTTGGTTGACCAAGTTTCAATCTAAAGGTGTTAACTTTCAACCAATCTATCTACTTTAAACTAGACACCATCCTAAGCAAACTCTATCTCTAGATGAATGTTTATTTACTAAAATAACTCAAACATCAAATCTCTTTGGTTGAATGTTATCTAAGTAATCATTAGTCTCAAGTCTACTAGCCATCTTAACACCTTTAACAACAAATCTCTTTGGTAAATAATGTTAAAAGCTTAGGAGAGTTGGTTCAGGCATTTCATCAAACACCTTTCAGGCATGAAATGCCTAGAGCTCAACTTTAGAGAGGTCAACTCTAGAGTTGCATTAAAAGCACTCTACTAGCAAGGAACAAGATGGATCTATACTAAAACACCTTAGATCTAGCTTAATCACCATTAGTCTCCCTAACCCATGAATCCAAAGATGACTACTCACTACTTTTCATGATGAGCCCAAGAATCAATGATGATTTGGAGCTAATCATGATTAGTGATCCCAATAATCAAGCAATCACAAGAGAAAATGATCAAGATAAGATTTTTCACTTAAAAGTTCTTTGTGATTAGATAGAAAAACAAGATGCCCATAACTTTAGGATTATAAGAGTATTTATATGTCTTTGGAAAACCTAATGATTTTCTTTAAAAAGACTTAAAAGCCCTTAAAAAACATTAACATTTCGACTAAGATAACGCGTCGACGCGGGTAGAAATAGACGGGCACATCCCGCGTCAGCCAACCCGCGTCGGATCGTCGTCGAGGCTTTTCCGTCATGCGCGCGGGTAGGCGATCCTGCGTGGCTCCGTCCCGCGTGACTCTATCGATTCCTTCTCTTCGTGACGCGGGTTGAGACGATCGACACCAACCCGCGTCATCCTCCCCGCGTTGGACCTTCGACGATGCTCTTTCTTCGTGCGAGCGGGTGAGTGATCCTGCGCTGCTTCACCCGCGTGACTCCTCGACAATCACTTCGGCAACACGGGTAGGGGAAGATGGGGATCACCCGCGTCGCCTTCCCCGCGTCGGACCTCGATGATTCTTCTAGCCCATGCGAGCGGGTACTCGACCCCGTGTGGCTTCTCGAGTTGATCTTTCGGTGACGCGGGTCAGTGGACTCGGGGTGCTGCTACCCGCGTCGATCGCCTTATGATTGATCAATCTCCATTCTTTATCTCTTTTTGGGTCACAATGCTTCTAAACACCTCTGATTGCTCCATAGGATAATCCATTATCTGATTAAGACATATGAATGCAAAATGGATCCTAAAGATGCTAAACTACTAATCTATATGATCATTATGTACAAAATGGAAGCTTAAAACCATGCAAATATGCAAGATATCACTCTGTCATAGATTGTCACATGGACAATGTTGTACTGATCTTGTTCGATGAGAAAGGAATGATTTTTTTTGTTAATGATAATGGTTTAGTCACAAACTGATATCCACCAACTGTTCGATGAAATGTCTGAAAGGAGTGGAGAGTTAAAACGTATGATGTTGATTCTTCTAGGTTTGGTTTTGGTGCTACAAACAAGCAGTCGAATTATATTAATACAGGAGTGTCACATCACACATTTGTCTTTGTCTGATATGTGAAGATTTAGTTTAAAATGGAATATTCAACTGTTATTAACTGCAGTTGCCTCTGGTCATGTAAATTTTGCTCTATTCCACTTCACTGTAATGCAATTTTCGTGTTACTCTTGGCTTGCATCATTTACGTGTATTCCAGGTGTTAGCCTTTGTCTTGTGCTGTGTTAATAATGCTTAGTGAAAATTAGAGTTTTCTTTTAGTTTTATTTGATTTTTATCTTTTGAAGTGTTTACACTTTTGTCTCTCCTTGCAGAGTTTTAGAGAGTAAAAGGCAGAGAAAGATGGTGATTCCACCGGCAGTGAGACCACCGCGGCTCTTCGACCACCTCAAACCTTACGTCTTGAAGTTGTACTTCACGAATAAGTTTGTTCACGCCCAAGTCATCCACTCACCAACAGCCACCGTGGCTTGCTCAGCTAGCTCACAGGAAAAAGCATTGAGGGAAACAATGGGGGTCACACGCGACGTGGCTGCTGCTGCAAAGATCGGTAAACTCCTTGGAGAAAGGCTCTTGATGAAAGACATTCCAGCTGTTACCATTCACATGAAGAAAGAGCAGATGTATCATGGTAAAGTCAAGGCTGTGATCGATTCTGTCAGGGAAGCTGGCGTCAAGTTGCTTTGAGGATTGTTCAACGATCCGTGAAGCCAAATCAGTTTCATATGGTTAGTTCGGAACATTGTCATTCTCTTTGTCTTGAGATCAGAGTGGTGCCATAATGAAAGCCTTTGCTTAGTTCATGTCTATTCTTCTTTCTTTTCTTCAGGGTTGTGAAGAAAAATGTTCAAAAGAGAATGAATTTTTATATGCTTTTGACTATTGAATAATAAGATTAATGGTTCTTTCCGAATAGAAGAAGAATAGTTCAAAGTTGATTTCTTTTTCACCAATGAACAAGCTGAGTAAGATTATGGAATGACATTTTACGGCAGTAGTTGCAAAAGCCATTAGTTAAGTTTTTTCCACACTTCAAAACTATCTTTGATACTGTTAACCCTTTCAATCTGGAGAAGAACATTAGAGCTAAAAGTTGAAGAAATGTGGTACCTTGATGATATGCAACAGGGTTCATCAAACAAGAGCAAGAAATAAAAATCTGAGAGAGGCACTCTAACTTAAAAACTAAAAGGGTTAAAAGAAGAAAGTAAAGGAGACTATCCAGAAGCAGAAGACCGATCATTCTGCATCTACACACAGAAAACTAAGTGTGTGTTTTTGCTTTCTCACTTTTTTTTTACAGAAGTTGTTTGATGATAAGGGACCATTTGGGTTCTTCAATGCATTCAACCCATAACTGAACACACACAAACTAAGTGATGGTGGAAGTTCAAATCTTGAGCCTAGCTTGAGCTGTCAAACCCTTATCTTGAGAGAGAAGGCTAGACTTCAAGACTTCCCCATTTTAGGTACCTGATAAAGAGAAACATATCAAAGATGGACATCACAATCTCACACTGATGAAACCTAAGGCTCTGTTGCAAAGATTCTGAAGAAACTGTGTTACAACATAGGCCTGAATGTACATTTTATTGGTAGAAACGAACCTTCTTGAGAGGATGACTACTAGAAGCGGGAGCCGGTTTCATAATCTCGAAAGAGCAAACAAGAGACTCGTCCACACTCAATAATGCACCAGCGTTATCAAACTCCCCACCATAGTTTGGAGCTGAGAATATCGTAACTAACCTCCTGTTCGCAAAAAACTCATACCCATCTTCCACTACCTGCAACACACAAAACCCATCACACGTCTCCACTAAAAAGTCTCTACCTTTACAACAAAAAACACATCTTAGCTTTTTACCTGATGGCCACGGCAGATAAGGTCAAGATCATTCTTATCCAAAAACTCATCGACTTTATCAGCTCCAAAAGTACAAGAGATGCCTCGATCACTATCAGACCATCCTTCCCTCTTCTGGTCAGGATCAGACCAAAGCAAATCACAAAGAAGACCGTTGTCCGGAATCTCAGTAGGCCTCTCAATCTCTCGAATCTGATTCAAATTCTCCAGCTCCGGCGACAACCCTCCGTGCATACACAAAATCTTGTCGTCAATGAGTGCTGCCACGGGCAAAGAGTTGAAGCAATCGGTGAAGATCTTCCAGAGACGTACGTTGAATCTACGCTTGCACTCGTCGTAGAATCCGTAGATTCTGTTGATCTTAGCGTCCTCGTGGTTGCCTCTCAGGAGATAAATCTTGGACGGGTAACGGATCTTGTAAGCGAGGAGTAGACATATGGTCTCGAGACTCTGCTTGCCTCTGTCAACGTAGTCGCCTAGGAAGAGATAGGTCGCTGAAGGAGGGTAGCCTCCGTATTCGAATAGTCGAAGAAGATCTTGATACTGGCCATGGATATCACCTGATCACAAATTCACATAGAAACCCTAAAGTTTGTTACTTTCACCCCAAGTATCAAAATTAACCTCAATTTACAGAGAAACCCTAAAGTTTTGCTACATTCACCTCCATGATCAACCTCAAATTCACAGAGAAACCCTAAATTTTGCTACATTCACTCCCAATTAGAATACCCTGATGCTCAAATCCCTAAAGTTTTCTACTTTCACCCACAATTACATTACCCAGATGCTCAAATACCTAAAGTTTGCTACTTTTCACATCCAATTACAATACCCAGATGCTCAAATCCGTAAATTTTGTTACATTCACCCCCAATTAGAATACCCAGATGATCAAATCCCTAAAGTTTGCTACATTCACCGCCAATTACAATACCCAGATGCTCAAATCCCTAAATTTGTTGTGTTCACACCCAATTAAGCAATTTCACCGTGGGCGAAAGAGAGAGAGATTACCGCAGATGCGGATTGGGGCGTGGAGCTCGAGGAGATTGGGCTGAGAGAGGAAGATTTGACGAGCGTTGGAGCAGAGTTGACGAATCTCGCACTCTGATAGCTGAACCTGTTTGCCTCCTCTGCCTTCTAGCAATCTTCTGATGATATCATCCAACACTCCTTTCTCTATCATCCCTTCCATACTCGTCATCATCGTCTTCTCTCTCAGATCTTAATTTTTTTTTTTAACCAAAATCGAAACTTGGTACAAGGGTTTCGTTCAAAAGCAGGAGTGGAATAATGGGTCGTGTTTAGGCACCGATGGAATTAAAGATTTTCTGCTTTGAATTTTCCCGAGAAAGTGTGGGAAAGATGGAATTGAGGATGAAGGAGGGTCGTCCAACAATGAGAACCCAGAAGAACTTTGATATTCAGACAAGAAAAAAAACAAACCAATTCTTTCGACCAAAAAAATAAATAAAACCCAATTAAAATGACGATTTTAAAAACCCGATTAAAGTGATCTATCATATAAATGGGCCTCTTGTTTGGGCCCAAAGAAGGCCTAAAGCGAAGATGACGTCATGAAACCTAAGATACGAGCGAGCTTATTCCTATAAATTCATAAACCCTAATTTCATTTTCCTCTTCCTCCGTAGCAGACAGACACTCGACAGCTCACGCAATGGTACGTACTGATCTCCGCCGCTTAATATCTTCTCTTATGAGTTTCCTACGAGCTTGATCTGTTGGTTCTACTTCTAGCTTAGGTTTCTTCGTTTCGATTAGGTGTCTGCAATGTTACTTAGCTTATTGATCTGCGCTATAGCTTATAGTTGAGGAATAAATCTGGAGATGCTTGATTCTTTAGTTTTCTCGTTGTTGTAGGGTATCGATCTTATCGCGGGAGGTAAGAGCAAGAAGACCAAAAGGACAGCTCCGAAGTCCGATGATGTCTACCTCAAGCTTCTCGTCAAGGTAACTAAAATGGATATATTCTTATGAATCTACTGTCTCAATGATTGGTAGGCTGGATCGTAATGTCAGATTGGTTTAATGAGATTTTCTCCTTTCTGTAGCTGTACCGGTTTTTGGTTAGGAGAACCGGAAGCAAGTTCGATGCAGTGATCCTTAAGAGGCTTTTCATGAGTAAAGTCAACAAGGCTCCTCTTTCACTATCCAAGCTCGTTGAGTTCATGAAGGGCAAGGTTCGTTTCCTTTTGAGACACATTCTAATCAGGCTTTGTTTGTCTGGATAAGGGTAAATCATGTGGTTTTTTGTCTCTTACTATAGGATGGTAAGATTGCTGTGTTGGTTGGGACTATTACTGATGATTTGAGAGTGCACGAGATCCCTGCAATGAAGGTTACTGCCTTGAGGTTTACGGAGAGGGCTAGGGCCAGGATTGAGAAAGCTGGTGGAGAGTGCTTAACCTTTGATCAGCTTGCTCTCGTTGCTCCTTTGGGACAGAACACGGTGAGTCATTTGAAAATAAATCACCTTTATCTGGATTCTATTTGAAAAATTAAGCTTATGTTTATGTGTTGTGAAAGGTTCTACTTAGAGGACCAAAGAACTCACGTGAAGCAGTGAAGCACTTTGGTCTAGCTCCTGGTGTGCCACACAGTCACTCCAAGCCCTATGTTAGGTCTAAGGGAAGGAAGTTTGAGAAGGCTAGAGGAAAGCGAAAGAGTCGTGGTTTCAAGGTCTGAGAAATACTCTGTTGTTTCGTTATGGTTGGTTTCATAATCGAAATTTTCATAGAGAACTCTCGTTCCTCTTCATTTCTTGCAGACAATGTTTTAAGCTTTTTGTCGTTATTATGTTCTACTCGACATTTAAATGTTTTGCTTAAGAATTTTCTTATTCCAAAGAGTCTTTGAGATCGTTTAGGAGCCGTAAGGGTAGTGCTTAAATTTGCATGTTAATTGTTACATCACTGGCTGAAAATGTGGTTTTAAAGAAATCATCTGTAAAGTAATTTTCATAATCATAATGATTAATGACACTAGTCAAATAATAACACTACGGTTTCTAACAAATCATTGAAACAAAACTCAATGGTAAGGTAACAGGGGTGTCTTTTTTTTGTGGTCAATATTGGGCTTAAAAGTTCGATATTGGGCTTTGAAATTGTCAATATCTAGAGGGCTTAATCCGGGAAAAAACAAATCAATGGTGTTTAATGTTTAGAAATAACAGAATGAGGAGTACTATGCAATTCCATAACTCTTTCCCTTTTCGTTTTTGGTCAAATCCGGTTAAATTCCGGTTAAGATGCTCCTTCCCGCAATTCAAGGTGATTTCAAATTTTAAAAAAAAAAACAAAGAGACGAGAGCGCACGTCCACCCGTTTCTTTCCGCAATTCAAGGGTTACCAGTTGTTATTCCGATATAAATAAACCTTTAAACCTTCATCCTCAAAAACAAGAATTCGAAAAAAAGCCAGATCTAGATCCACCTTGAGGAGAGCGTCTTCATACACGCCCTTCCGTCTCTTCCTCCTCCTCGCGAATCTTGTTTTCTACAGATCTATTCTTCTCCGAAAAACAAAAATGAGGGAGTGCATCTCGATCCACATCGGTCAAGCTGGTATCCAAGTCGGAAACGCCTGCTGGGAGCTTTACTGCCTTGAACATGGCATTCAGGTTCGTATCGATCTCTGTGGCTGATTTCAAGATCCGTATCTCCATTTTGAAAAGATTCGTTCGTTGAGAAAATCTTGTAGATCTGTGTTTGATTTGATCAGATCTGACGTATAAGCTACATTTTACATTGTATCTTAGCGATCTCCAGATCTACTCTACCTAAATGTTTAGATCTGTGTTGTTGATTCAAGATCCGTTGAATTAGATCTCTTATTAGAACGTGGACTCTTATAGATCTGCGTTTGACTGCTATGGCTGATGCCAGATCCGTTGGGATCCTCTCGTTTCTTCATTGATTACGTCTTTAGATCTGTTGATTCAAAATCGTTTCTTCATTGATTAGATCTGTTGATTGTGTAACTGATTTGTTGTTTTTGCGATTTGGAATTGTCACAGCCTGATGGCCAGATGCCGAGTG
>NC_027749.1:48506421-48512041 GCF_000695525.1 Brassica oleracea var. oleracea
AATCAACTGAACTCGGATTAATTCATTTGTCTGGTGCTGGTTAACGGGTCCCCAAAAAACTAGTCGGTTGGGCCTCGGCCCGCCAGATACACACAGGTTATTAAAAAAATTATACATATTTTTCTTGGCTGTTCATCTTTATTATTTACAGACATCACTTGGAAAAGAGAAAAGTATAATGTTGGTGTTATCCAAGAGAAGAATGATATTTCATAATGCTGATCTGTTTTTGTGAAAAAGGATAGATACAAACTCAGATTGTGTAGTAATAAATCAGTATTCATGAATGTATCTTCTATACAATTACCAATAGTTCTGAAGTCTGGCTTAAAAAAAAAGATGATGACACTAAAGGTATTCAAACCTTTTTGGGATAAAGCTGTAACGCTGTTATTCTTCCTAGTTCATGCACCATATTTGTCATTTTGCTTTTAAACATAGAAATTAAAAGTTGATTACGACCAAGAAACGAATTATAAAAATCTCACAATCTTTTATACTAATATTTTTTTTCACATTGCAAAGAACCAACTGTAGTCAAACAGGTTAAGGCCAAGCAGTCTAAGTACAATGTTTATGAAGCATCTTCCACTTTAGCTTTTCCATATATTACATTGCAGTTTCCTTGTATTTTAAGTGATTAAATATTTCATATGAATTTAGTGAAGAATAATAGTATCCTTCCTTATAGTGAAAGATGTTACTTTGACTAGTTAGTTTCTTAATTAATATTTTTCTTCTGTCAAAGAAATTTTCGTAAATGGATTTATGGCAGTACTATATTACGTAAGTAGGCATAAATACAAAAGAGAAAAATCAAGATAATTGAAAAACGTTGTTTTCAAAATATTATATTTAAAACTAAAATTGGTTCATAGTATATCGATATATATATATTACACTGCTACTACACACACGAAATACAACATATTCGATGAGGAAATTATAGTGGTATATTTTTCACAAAAATATAGCTTTGGAAGATAATTTTAGTAAAAGTAAGATGGTTAAAAAATGACAAATTTTAACCATATAGTATTTTATATAATTTACATCGATTCGTACATATTTCACATAAAATGTCATTTTGGAAGACAAAAGAGAGAAAAAAATGATCATAAAATTCAAAAATATGGAATCACAGTTTCACAGAAGAATGCAATTTTAAGACAGAGTAAAATCACATACCTTAAGAGACGACCATAATTTTTTTATATATGAATTCAAAGATTGATTAATTTTACCCTTGAAGATTTTATACCATAATAGTTGAAGAACATTAAGACTATTTTCTCAATAAATAGCGTCCTCACTTCTACGAATATAGCACAAAGAGATAAAGATCATTTCTGAATCCTTGAAAAAATTAAAGAAAAAGATTTTGTTATGTCTTCTTCAACCTCTTCCACACCGCAACCGGTTGTCATCGAGGCCATGGAGGAGTCCAAGGAGATAGCAGCAGAGAGCAACAATCTGAGACTAGGGTCTCCTCAGGAGGCTATGTCCAGAAGTGAGAACCCTAGTTTCAGATCCGATCCTGTCCGAACAGGAAGTGAGATCATGAAGTTTTACCCATCAAAATCAAATAAGATCTACACTTGTCACTTTTGCAACAAACGGTTCTCAACCTCTCAAGCCCTAGGTGGCCACCAGAACGCACACAAACAGGAGCGAGACTGGGACAAGAAGCGTAAGGAGATGGAAGCAAACTTTCCCGGACTCTCCTTTTTGAGCCCTTACCTAGACAAGCCTCATTTGCTATTAGGTGGGTATTCACAAGATGCTTTATCAAATGATAATCATCTTGGGATCACTCTTGAACCTGTACTCAAACGTACAAGAACCGGATTGTACCCATCGTTCAGTGGTGGTCTCACCAACGTGGCCATAGTCCCTCGCATGACTCCTACCCGCTTCTTCACTGGGACCACTTGTACCAATGGTTCTTCAGTGGGACTTGCACCAAGACCCTCTTACAACAACAATCGCCCGATGATCCCTAGAAACATTCCTCCTTTTCCACCTCCTCCTCGAACCACCAATCTCTCTAGCGTTTGCTATTCTCAAAAGAATGTATTGAGCGAAGAGAATCTCATCTCAAAGGTAGGGAATGACAAGATCGTCGAGATTGATGATGATGATGACCAGACAGAAGAAGGGAAATCTAAAAGCTGGGGCATTGATTTATCTCTATCCCTTTGAGTAATATTGTATGTGTGTTTATTTGGTTTTCATTTTGAGGTATCATAGCTATTAGAGACCTCTCTCCATATACCTCATCTCTGTCTATGAATATTATTGTTGTTCTCCTTTTTATTGTATTTCAGTTTAAATGTTCCTTAGTCTGTATCATCTCTTCATCTTCTATTGATATCTCATTGTGTCTTGGTTGTTTTTTTTTTTTTAAGGTCTATCATTGTAGTTGTAGCTTGTTTTAGGACTATCTTTGTGGTGTAAGTGATGTTTTTAGTTTTTTTTTTTTTTTTGTATCAGCTTTGACAGTGTTTCAAGTGTTGTTCGTGAGTCTTAAAAAAAATTAGATAAATTATATATCTCATATATGTAGGGAAACGGATAAAAAAAAACTAGTCATTCAAATATATATATTTTCTTGTGCAAGTTAGTCAAGCTATTAGTAATAGCGTTGAATATATTAAGGAAGGGAACGCATGAAGAAATATGAGTATAGAGTTCTTTTTTATCTATAATAATATATGTTCATTGTTTCACGTAAGATGAGTTTATTCGAGATTCAGGATGGATGTATTATGTATATTACAATGTACGCACCATAGGTTATATATAAAGAAGACCTTCGCTAATCGCTACTAAAACAAAACGAGATGCATCAAATCAAATGTATTATATTCGAAAATAGAGCATGCATACGATGCGAAATGATTATATTGTTTAGCTTATAAGGTTATATTAGAGCAATGTCCAAGAATAGACTTGCATTTACGATGGAGCGTTTTGTATATCTTTAAAAAATAAGTTGAAGAGACCGTGTTGACTCAAATTTCCCAAAAAAGTAGAGTTTTTATGCTAATCAGAAAAATATGTGCGAAAAAACTATTAGGAACAACTTATATTTCATATCCCTAAAGCCAATCGAATATTATGAACCAATGCGTTACTCCATGATTTGAAAAGTAACTTTGCAAACCAAAATTCTGGTTTGATTTTGCAGATGTTTCCTCCTAAGTATAAATGGACAAAAATTCCAAGGATGATCAATAGTAAAGCCATGTTCAGCGAACAAACGCTGCGGCAAGCGACGGCAATAAAAATATACAAAACGTAGCTATAGGATGTTTATGTCTCAATACATGAACTGAAGTATCAAGATATGATATTGTCGTATATTATTACATGAGAACGCACCTTATATATGTCGTTATGAAAAGAAAATGGCATGCATCAAATGAGTTCATATTCTAAGCAAAGAGCATAAAATATGCAAAGTGAGTCTTTATTTAGGGAATGTAAAAAGGATATACGTTACCTTAGACGGCATGAACACCATTCCATCAACAATCGTACCTTTGATTGATAAGTGAATACTTTGGAGACTATAACTTTTTTTATTGATGAAATGTTAAATATTAATCATCAAGAAAGAATATATGTACAAGGTTTAATCATTTGTAAAGAATAATGAAAAAAAACAATCCCAAAAATTTGTCAAACGAGCAATCAATATGTCACGTAGGGTGTCCTTGTAACCAACGACGCATCAACCCTTGCAAATTTGGCTTCTTTGATAGTTTGTAAAAGTGATTTGATTCCTGATTGTGTTGTCAATCAACTTGGCAAGCTGATTCGCCGGTCTAGATGGGTTATGCCTAGCTCCGTTTACCTGAAATGCAAGGTGAATGAGAATATAGGAGAGTACATCATAGGTACCAGAAACTAGCATGGACGCCGTAATATCCCAATCTGAGTTTGGCTCGGCGGCCAATAGGTTTTCCACCACGACCATCCATAAAGTGAAGGTATAAGGACAAGCAAAGAAGAAGTGATATCATCTGGCTCCCCACAAAATAAACAACCTTTGACCAGACTCCAACTATGCATCCGGCGTCCAGTAGACAGTCTATCCTTGATTGCCAGCTAAGCGACAAAAGCAAACTGTAGAACACAATGAGAAAACCAAATAATTTTACTCCATTGCTTTTTCTCCTGACAATGCCTTAGTTGGTTCCAAATTTCAGTGGTCCTGAAATGATCACGATAATCATCCTCACCTCTTATCATTAATACACCATCGTTACCATTCGTTACCAAAGTCATCAAAAACTACTAAGTCTCATGTACAAGATGTTGAATGTGGCGGTCAACAGTTCTGAAACCTCTATTCATTCCTGACAATAACATCAACAGTTCCAAGTTTTGGGTGCCAATCTCACATGTGATATCAATGAGCCTCCCCATTGGGTGCCATAGGCCTGTCCAAAACCTCATTGTACAACCAGTCTAGATACTCATATGAAAGAAGGACTTTGCAAGCTGACGGAGTTTGAGGAGTTTCCTCCAAATCCAAGATCCAACTGTTTACGACTTACCACAGTTTCATCATAACCTTTGGTATAAAAAGTTAACAGTGGCTTTGTTAGAGCATTCTCAATGGTATATTCACACAAGAATATCTAACCCAATATAAAACTAATATTTTTATTAAATTTATTTGTATAATTAAAATTTAAATCAATTATCACTTGACATGTGTGAATGATTTTTCACAAATTATTTTGGGATATCTCAGATGAAACACTCTTTTTGTCAGTTTTATTTTTATTTTTTTATTTTATTTTTTGAAAAAGAAAAGGGTTTGATGGAGATTTGATCGGTGGTGATGACGATAGAGACCAACTATGCTGCAAAACTTTCTAATTTTTTTTTCTTTCTTTAATTTTATTTTTCAATTCTATATTAGATATAGACTCATGGAGATACTGCAAATGAGAGTGCTTAGTTGTTTGCTTCACCTCTTCCTCTTTATTTTTTTTGAAGAAACTCCTCCTCTTTATCTTTTGCATCTTCTTTCTATTTTATTATTATGTCACGTAGAATCAAAACGTATCAAAAGTGTTTCACTAATAGTAAATAAAGTTTTTTTTAACAAAATTTATAACTCTTGATTTAAAGGAACCGATACTCACCACCCAGCAAAATAATCTAACCAGGGTCATACTGAATATTTAATTTCAAAAATAAAATGTTATCATAAATCAAAATTTTATAATTTAATTTATTTATACATTAAATAATTTTATTACTAATTTTAATCATAGATTCATTAACTTTAATTTTGTATGTGTATTACCAATTTTATAAACATATTTCATTTAAAATAACATTTCCTAAAATCATAAACGCTAAACATTGTCACTACAAGAAAACACAAATTTAACGACGGCCAAAATCGTCGTTATTTCCTCGGAAAAGAAGGCTTACGAGGAAATGGCGATGAAAGGCGTTTCGTCGTTATATGATTGTCGTAAGAGAAGATTCGTCGCCATTTCCTCGTTAATTAGCGAGGTTATATTTTCCTCGTAAAGAAGAATTAAGTTTTCGTCGTAAAGACCACGTGGGGTTTCCACGTAACGCGGTCGTTGTG
>NC_027749.1:48515294-48521725 GCF_000695525.1 Brassica oleracea var. oleracea
TATAGAAAATTTTCGAATCTGGTAGTTGAATTTTGCTAGGAATTTACGACGAAAAATTAGGTTGGTGGCAAAAAAAACGTGTTAAGTTGGTGGATTTCTCGTTCTTTCCTCGTAAGTTATTTCCTCGTAAAAATCATGCTAAAATTACGACGAATTTGCGACGAAACACATTTTTCTCGGAAAAACCACGTTAACTTACGACGATTTTACGAGGAAAATCTTTACTCGGTATTTTACAAGGCCATTACGACGAAACTTTATTTCCTCGCAATTTCATCGTTAAGTCATCGTAATTTCACGAGGAATAGTTTTCCTCGTTAAATTTCCTTGCTAAAACTGTGTTTTCTTGTAGTGTGTATGCAGTATAGTTTATGTCTATTAATTTGTTATTTAAAATAAGAAATGATTAATTATTAATATTGGATTAAAAATAAAATCTAAGATTTTAAAGAAAGAAAATACTAAGTTCTTATCAAACTTTTTCAATATATATTAATTAATATTCTATTGATATAGAAAAAATGAAATAAAATAAAAATGAATTTATTTTATCTTAATGGATGTATTTATAAGATAGATATAATATATTATAGTTTTATTATTTTATTGTTATAGTTGGACTAAAATTATAGGGTTTAATTTAATAATGGTACTGGATTTGAAATATTTAATAATAATTAAAATAATTGTCAAAATTTCTTTTGCCTCAGCCGCTGAGTCGTCACCAAGCCTAAGATGGGTAGAATTGAAAACAATTGTTCTCTAATTCTATATTTATCTAAATTATAAGTGATCAGAACTTTAAAAATAAATATTAGTAATTTACTAATTTTAAAAATATAACCATTAGTGTTGCTTGGATTATTTGGTACATTTGGAAGAGACGTAATGAAAAAGTTTTTAATAATGTAGATAAGGACCTAAAAGATACATTGCAATTGACCGAAATAAAGGTAATACTTTAGAAGCAAACACAATTGGGGATAGAAAGCAGGAGAATGAGAAACGAGGATGTACAAACGCATCAATTAGTAGATGGTGCTTTCGAATGCCTCTTAAAAAAAAAGATTTATGATATTTATTATTAGGACAAGGTTGGTATACTATTTTGGAAGGTTTTGAAAAACTGACAGAGGCAAGAAACATCAGAACTTTGCATTCACATCTCCACGCAGAGATGAAAGTGTTAATTACTTAATTTGGGTGATGGAGTGTATGAAACAGCTATGCCAATACTATGTAACGTTTATAATAGATTGTTCTTAATTGATGAAGATAGTTTTGGAACCATAAAAATTGCGTTTTTTTGTAGTATATCTAGAAGAATTTCAAAAATTAAAGGATGGATTTACCGTTTTTCAACTCAAGCACGTTTCTAGAACTCAAAACTCAAAGATAGATTCCTTCGCACATGGCGCAAAAAAATCAGTCTGTCTATTTTGTCTATATAGATACAGAGTTTACGGTTTGGTTAGCATAGTTTTGACTGAATTTGTTTATGTTGCTCACAGGAAAAAAAAATATCAGTGCTGCATTTTACACGTAGATTTTACCCACACAATTCAACTGAAAAGAGGCTCAAGCTCATTTAAACCAGCCCACCGACAAAGAGGCCTTAAGGAAGCCCAATTACTAAACATGTAGATTCATTATCAAAGAATTCCGTATATTTAACAGAAATATAACAAATTGTGTTATAACAATTAGTCTCTATAAATGTAATTTGACTACCTAAGAAATTTTATAATAAAATTATGAATAACAAAATTATTCGATTTAATGTAGCTCTTGCTAAAAATTATAAAAATGTAGTTGGTGAACATTTTGTGACTTTTTTTACAAATCAGAAACCTGCTAACAAAATTATTAAACATATAACTGAATATTGGTACTTTTTATGAAAAAATATTGATGTATAGCCTTTAACAAATAATTTTATTAACAATCAGATAATTTTGGGATACTATATACTCGACCTGTTTACTAAAATTTAATAATTTAGTTTTAAAGATTTTTTTAAATTATCAGAAAGTTACATATTGAAGTTACAAACCAAAGCCTCCGGTTCTTGTGGTAAAGAGTTCACAGCTGTGAATACCGCCACATGGATTCGAGTCCGACCACTTAGAACGTTTTAAGTGGTAAAAAAACGTGGATTCTACGGGCGTCGTGGTAATTAAACTTTGGGTCTAAAAAGCTTCTGGATGTTATAAAAAAAAAGTTATAAACCGAAGTCTGTAATCTTATAAATTTAAAACAATACTATAGTATATTAGTTTCATATCTTACGTCATTCGAATCATATAATATAATACTTTTCTAAACGAGGTACTTTTGGTATTTTTTTCTATCACAAATGATACATATTACATGCATTAATTTTTATGACTTATTTTAATAATAATTAAGCAATTGCTGAGTATTAATTTGCTGTACATTTTATTTACCAACTTTATGAAAGCAATAAAAGCACATAATATATTATTTAGTGAAGAAAGATAAATACTGGGCCTTATTTGTTCCCATATAATTTGAAAATAACTCTTTCTTGTTTCATGACATTAATGCATTTGTCAACCCATAAAAATATTATACCTTAAGTACTAGATAACCTCACCCAAAATTACAAACTTAATTAAGACAGTTAACTTCCTGGCACTATATAAATAGGACAGTGTTTCTGACATCATAAGTGCATATAGAGCAAACTAGTTTGATTAAAGATACTGTCTCACAATCTAGGGTTTAAACTTGTGGTTCTTTCAAGATAGAGTTCTCCCACAAAGCTAGAAAACTAGTTCTCACACAAAAGAGAGATCATGGTTATGAAACGCAAAGAGATGGAGCCGGAGCATCCTAGCCTCTTCTACCTTAACCTGTACTCGAACATTTCTCAGTCTTTAAATGACTCTTCATTTGACAAAACTCGTACTAGGGTTAGTTTATTTGATTTTTCTAAACGCAAACCAGATTTACAGCCATTATTTAAGAAAATTCGGTATAGTTCTGAGCATGGCTGTATGATCATGAATATTGAACCATCTCCTTCATCTACTTCAACCTCATTTTTTCGTGATTTATCGCAAAGACTTGTTCGTGGTAATTGTAATGCTAACATTCCTGAGATTTACACAAGAGATCTTATTTCAACCATTGGAAGTCGTGACCATTACTCAGCAGATTTTGTTTCACACTTTGGTGAAAACAGTTCCAACATTAATGGTTCTAAAGATTGGGGGATTGATCTGTCTCTCAAGATGTAATTCTACCTTTTCGAATAAAAAGAATCGTAATTGCTTATGTATTTTTATTTCAAGTTATGTCCTTCTTTGTAATATTATTTATGATTATAAAAATTTGCTAAAGTACTCAAGTTAAGCATATTCAAATAAAATGAATAACTAAGACATATAATAATGTACATGTACGTATGTATGTGTAGCAAAATTTGCAGTCTATATCGATGTAGAAAAGCTATTCATATGATATCAGAAATATATTCCTCTTAATGTGCGTGAATGGCTAACTAAATGCATTCAGTATCACCAGATATTACGTACTTCATCCTATATTAAATGTTGATTAATGTAAATATTGGTTAGTATACGTAAGAAAAACAGATTAAACAACATCATATAAATCTATGAAAATAAGATGCTATATAGTTTGACCGAAAAAGAACAAAAGAGATTTTTATGTAATTATAATAATAATTAGAAGAAATCTATCGAAAATTAATCTTAATCAATACTAATACAGTACGCTACTCATTTTTTATATAAATTCAAATGTTTGGTATATTATCTAGCTATTTTAGCTACTAAGTTATTTTTAGCATAATGGACAATAATTATATTTGTATTGTCAAATCTCTAATTAAAGTGTCAGTACGTATGTTAATAAATTATATACTTACAAGTATAAATTTTTGATGATTAATTTTTCACTGAAAAGTGAGATAAATAATATATCAGTTTCTAAATACTATTCATAGACATATATAAATATAAGTGTCGAGAACAACATTGGGTTTTTTTCATTTCTACACCTATATACCATTAAATAAATCTAAATTTACATATTTGTTTTTTTTTTGTAAACTAAAAGGGTTAAACCCGAGTCTATTAAATTTACATATTTATTTGTGTTATAAATTGTTTTCTATCACAACTTCTTCTAATTTTTTACGTTTAATTAAAATAGGTGGATACACATATATCCCATCACACATATAAATTTGAAGAATCTATTGTACTTCTGATAATATATACATATATTTGTTGATACTTGTTATTTTCAAATATAATGAAAATGTAATTACAGGTGTTCACAAATAACTTAATTTAATAAATCATACATAATAGTGAAAGAGGGAAAAATGGTAAATTTGTTTTCTATAATTTACAACCAATACAAAAATGACTAGTATAATACTACCCTTATACATAAACATCTCTTTACATAAAATAAAATTAAATTTCCTATAATTAGGGGTGTCAAAATGAGCTACCTCGCTCAACTCAGCTCAACTCATGGTGAGTTCGGGTCTTTCATGAGCTAGATCAGCTCAACTCATTTATTATATGAGCTTCAATATACAAACTCGAACTCAGATCATCTAGATTATGAGTTAAATGAGCTAACTCGCGATCAGACATAAAAAATAAAAATTATAAAAATAATTAAAAAATAAAAAAAGAATATTTTTTATAATATAATTTTAAATTTAAAAATCCAAAGCATTAATATTTAAATACTGAATAAAACCAAGACCTAATAATATATTAAATCAAAGCTAAATCAGTGATCCAAAAATATATTTTACATAAAAGTCTTGTGATGATTCATATTCAAACTCTTTATCTATTCAAATCGTAAAGATATATATTACGCATGAAAGTCTTAGGAATATTTAGTTTTATATTTTAGTTCTAAAGATATATGATAAGAGGATTTATATCAATATTCTTTTACATTTTAGTATATATTTATTACTTTTTGGTTTTATATTTTAATTTTATAAGATAAATATGATTAGTATAGAAATTATTTTTTCATAAGAAAAACAGAAGTCATCCATATATATATATACATATAAAGTATAAAACTACCAAGCTCATGAGTTAGCTCATGTTCAATAAAGATCGTTCATATAACTCGTGATCTAATTTAAGCTCGATCATTAAATTCATTTATTAAATGAGCCTAAAAAATAAAGATCATGCTCATAAAAAATTGAGTTGAGTTGAGCTAGCTCATGAGCTATAGCTCATTTTGACACCCCTATCTATAATATATATATGTATATTCCATAAATATTTCCTGTCTCCAGCGCATTGTTAAAAATGGTAAATTTGTTTTCTATAATTTACAACCAATATAAAATGACTAGTATAATACTACCTTTATACATGAACATCTCTTTAAATAAAATAAAATTAAATTAAACTTCCTATAATATATATGTATATTCCATGAATATTTCCTGTCTCCAGCGCATTGTTAGAAATAGCATATTGGCTGTCATTATGTACCAGAATGTGAAAATATAAATTTGTCAAAATAACATAAATATAAAGACATCAGTATTGTCTGACGTCAAAAAATGTATATTCATTAAGATATTTAAATATATAGTGATTATCAAACTTTCTAGAGACAAACCTTAAAACCGTCGGTTCACTGTACAGTTGATATCTTATGTATTTACGTAGTTTTAGCAATCATTTTAGTTCTCAATTTGTCCATTTAGATGCATTTAGAGTAGATTTAGATGCATTGCATATACATTTGTTTCTATTAGATGATGGAGATGCTATTTGGTGAGTTTGGAACCTTTGGAGATGGTTTAGAGACAAGAATGGTGATTTTGGTTCACAAGACGAGGTCCCAACTGTCCCAGCGGCCAAGCCAAACCGCTGGGAAAATGCACACGCCCCTGCCCCATATGTACTTGTTGCAGCGGCCAAATGACATGTCGAAAGCCAGCTGCGACACTTAGAAAAATCTGCACTTCTGTTTTTACCAACTTTTTACCCAAATTATCTTGGGTCAACCCAAGCTTGTTGGGTCGACCCAGCTCGTTTTTAGACCACTATAAATACTTTTTAGACTTAATTTTAGAGATTATCTTGTTTTCTATCTAATCAAAAGCCACTTTTCGGTGAAAGATTTAATCTTGATCATAATTTCTTATCTTTGCTTGATTATCTTGCTCTCTAATCATGTTTAACCTTGAATCATCCATGGTTTTGGGGTTATTCATGTCTATTAGTGAGTAGACTAATCTTGGATTCATGGGCTAGGGTGATTAAGGGTGATTAGAGAAGATCTAGGGTGTTTAGTGTTAGATCCACTTGTTTCCTTGCTTGTTGAGGGTTCTCAATGCTATTTTAGTCATGATCATACTAAAATAGATCTCTAGGCATTTC
>NC_027749.1:48524905-48525448 GCF_000695525.1 Brassica oleracea var. oleracea
TTTTCTATCTAATCAAAAGCCACTTTTGGGTGAAAGATTTAATCTTGATCATAATTTCTTATCTTTGCTTGATTATCTTGCTCTCTAATCATGTTTAACCTTGAATCATCCATGGTTTTGGGGTTATTCATGTCTATTAGTGAGTAGACTAATCTTGGATTCATGGGCTAGGGTGATTAAGGGTGATTAGAGAAGATCTAGGGTGTTTAGTGTTAGATCCACTTGTTTCCTTGCTTGTTGAGGGTTCTCAATGCTATTTTAGTCTCGATCATACTAAAATAGATCTCTAGGCATTTCCTACCCACAAGGTGTATGATGAAATGCCTAAACCAACTCTTCAATGCTTTTAGCTTGCTTTACCTAAGGGATTAGTTGCTAAAGGAGTTAAGATTGCTATTAGACTTGTTCTCCATGTTTGCTTTAGTAACATTCAACCTAAGGGTTTAGATGCTTGAGTTGCTTTAGCAAAAGAACATTCATCTAGGGATAGAGCTTGTTTAGCTTAGTGTCTAGGCATAAGGAAAGTGTTTGATTGCTAGCTTG
>NC_027749.1:48525520-48544277 GCF_000695525.1 Brassica oleracea var. oleracea
GAAAGATCATTACTTATTAGCTTATTAGTTCTTAGTTCATACCATCTTTAAAACCGGATTTCACTTAGCTTAAGCATGAACTTGCATTCCCTTTGCTTTAGAATCACCTAGGATTGGTTAGACAATCTTTTATACTACATTGATTTGATCTTAGACACTTGAAAAGTCGAGCACCAACAGTACGATAGAATGAGCCGATTCAAGCCTTGCAACCTCGGGCTAAGCCGTCATCTCTCATTTTATATAGGTCAAACTTTATGATGATGATCGCATTTTATTGAGCTTAGACTACATCTAATATGGTGATCAGGGCCGTCTCAAATTAATTTTAGACCATGTTCAAAAAATTTATTAATCGTACATTTTATCAAGTAATTTTAAAATTTAATATTTTGTCTGATTTTTATAATTATAAGTTCTAAATTTAGCATTATATCTAAAAAATTTAAGGTTCTTACAATAATTTATCTATATATATTTTTTTAAAAATTTAAACTTTTTGTTTTTATATTTCGGGCCATGTTCGACCGTTCTGCTTGCGCGTGCTGTTAAACGGCCGTGCTGGTGATGTGCTCATATAATGACATCATATGAAAATATGAGTTCATTGTCTTCCAAAACAAAAACTATGAATCTATGCTCATCTATCACCTTAAATACTATGGTCCATATAAAAATTCAAAATAATTACCATACAGTATACATTTGTGCTTCTAATATATGATCTCATTAGATGATAACCCATGCGCATGCGCGGAGTGAGTTGTTATAATAATGTGTGTTTATTAAATGATTTTAACATTTTGCAACACTACATTTTTTTATCGATTATAAAATGACGAAGACAAATGTTGACCTCTTAAATATATCATCGTTGTTGAAGAGTTAACGTATTACATCTCATTTTAATTATTTTTAAGACTTCATATGCATAAAAATAAATTAATTTTTGCGGATGACACAAATCACCAAAACCAAATAGGCAACATCGATTATATAATGACGAAAGGGGATTAGGTTTTCTGCTCTCGATTTGTTTACTATTGACTCTCCATAAGTGATTTCATTTTCTATCTCTATAAAATTGTGCTTTCGTTCTCGTCTTTGTTTCATTGATATGAGTTAAGTTTTTTTTTAACTTCTCTTATGAATTCGGTGAATTACATAAGTGTCAATTAAAAAAAATGGACATCTGTAAAAATTAGTTTCACTCCATATACATATCTAAGAATCAAAATTTTGAAAAAAAAATCACCGGCAAACTATATTAACATGTTAGTGTTCAAATATAATATATTAAGTTGTTATAGAATATAAGTGAAGACTCAAAATTTAAATGTCTGTATAGTATATATTCACCAGCTCGGTCTAAAAATCATCTAATTAGAACAACAAAACAAATTACTTATTTCACCAGTTCGGGTAATATCTGAATTCAAATAGATAATATCCGAACCCGAATAGATATCCGAAGATAACCAAACATAAGTATACTTAACCATATATTTCTAGTTTACTTATCTCATTTTATTCAAAATATTTATATTAATGATGCTTATTGCTCAAAATTAGATAATATACATATAATTATGGAAAAAATCATTTGCTACTCAGTTAAAATACATATCAAGCTCTTGTTTCTTGCATTAACAAAAGTTGCATATAAAATTTCAAAACAACAACTAAATTAGTGTCTTTCTATTTTTAAAGTCTTATTTTCAAACATATTAATAGTTTAATATTTTAAAAATAAGAAAACCAGTTAAGTTAAAATATATATATATTTTTTTTTCTTTTTGTCAGTAGTTAAAATATATTTTAAATACAAAAAAAATTTAAACAATGAATAATTTATTTAATTATTCGAACCCAACCCAAAATATCCGAACCCGAACATAAAATACCCGAACCCGACTCGAAGTGTAGAAACATGTGAACGAGTTCTATACTTTTATACTGAATACCAGATACGAACCCGAACGTGTATCCGAACGCCCACCCTTATGATATATGATCATTTGTATCTTACTTAAACAAAAAAAAGTTAAATCATTGATCACAAAATATTCATTTTTAGTAATTTATAGTTGTTTTTTAAAATTCAAAATATAACATATAAGAAAAAATCTAATTTTTTTTATTATATGCTTAAAATGATTGTTTAATGTCTTTTAATAGTATAAAATTAAACAAAAAAAGAGAGGTTAAAAAAATTGTTATCAAATATGTATTATTTATAATCATTAATTGTCATATATATGTTAATCATATTAAGTAATTTTGTATCTTTTATTTAAGGAAAAAAATATATTTTTTTTGTACACTACTAATTAATGTAATAGTTAGTTTAATAAAAAACATGGTATATGTTTATATAGACCAACTTATTTTTCTAACAATTCTAGGAATCATTTTCGTGATGATACATGGCTACAAAAACATGTTGTAATGCTCCAGAATTAATATATTGGGGATACGTTGTCTACTTACCACTTGATATCACCATATGGTTTCTTCACTCTTCCTATCGTTTTTTTTTTGTCAGCATATAAATCAATCACACACGATGAGACTTATGAACCAACTCATGATGGCTGCGACAAAAAAAAACTGCATTTCGAATTTCAAAATCAATGTTACAAACGGAGAGCTATCGCTGATCTATTTACAAACGCAACTTTTTACTTAAAAGTCGTGGCATGTTGAGCATGTTGAACATGTTGTGAGAGAGATGGCGATGATGAAGAGGAATGGAGGAAGAGGCAGACCACGGACATATCGTCCATTGCAATACCTCGTCTCTTCTTCTTCCAAGCCCGAACCGCTTGCTCCACTAATCGCTTAGCCGCCTTAGGCCGCTCAGCGGTCGAAGAAACGATCTCTATAGCTTCTTGGTTTGTGATCACATCCCATATCTTTTATATTCAAACCAAAAACAAAAAACAAATTGGTCAATAAATTTACCAATAAATAAACGAAATTAGGAGTGTCCAACCAGAATGAACCAATTCAATGCAAACCGATCAAAAATGTTTATTTGAACCTAAACAAAAATCTGAAATAGGGTCTATTGCTGTCTCAAATATTTTATTTTTATATATTTAAAAGCAAAAAACTGAAAATTATATCATTTTGAACTTCAAAATCTATTTATTAAAACCAAAACCGAAATGAAACTGTTCAAACCAAAATCTATTTATTATAATAAATTTGATTTTTACCTGTAGCTATTTTATATAAAACCAAAAACTCAAAACCTAAACAGTACCGAAATTAGAATGAGATGTTCCTAAATCGAATAAATAATATTCTAATTTCATTTTTTTCAAATGTTTTCTTCTGTCTTACATTTGGCATTTTAAAACCCTTTAAAGTATTTTAAGTGTGTGTGGAATGTGAATGAATGAGTATTGTTTGTTTGTTTTCACGGTTTACAGATACTTACCCCATCACTAGCCAAGATGATAAAGTGGTCTTTAGCAGAGATATGCCTTTGAGTGACTTCAGGGACCGAGACCAATCCATACTCTTTGATACAATAGTCTCCGAACGCTCTTGACATAGCCAAACCCGGTGCTTCTGTGTCTGGTTGCCATACACGATGGACTCCTGGCTCATCTTTCATACAGAAAACCCGCCCATTGCATCCGATAATTCTCTCCTTCTCCTCTATTATTTTCACACCAAAACAAACACAAGAATCAAGATTCAAGAACGTACTAGAATAATATTCATATCTTTTTCAAGATCTAGTAAAGGTAAAGTTCAAGAAGGATTGAGAGAACTAACGAGGCAGATTCGGTTTGAAATCAAGGGTGAGCTGAACAGCAACCAAGCTACCTTCATCCGAACTCGTGGCTAGTACTGCTCGTGAATCGCCTACGTTTGATACATAAATAACATCACCCTACATACGGCAAGACACACCATTTGATCAATGAACATATAAATCTCAAAAAATCTTATTAACAGTTGGAAACCATATTTTTTTAAAAGTTTTTTAATGAATGTTAAATTTATTGGATTCAAATATTTTTACTCGGAGTGATCACTAATTGTTTTATGTTTTACCTGTCTGACAATGGTTATAGCGGTTGTGCCGCTGTTGTAAGAATCGATCTTGCGGTGATGTTCAAGCTCTTGATCAACCGATGCGCATGTCTTGAGATATGAATGTTTCCATATGTCGAATCTCGAGAATTTTTTATTGGAGCCTTCAAGGTCTAGCTCGGGCTCTAGTAGTGCGGTTTGAGCAAGAGTCTTTTGCCAGTTGCATAGAAGCGACGAAGGCATTGAGTTTCTTACATGTTTGGCTACATAGTGACCCCATGGACCATGTCCATCGAATATCCCGCAGAATATCATGTCTTCTTGGCACCCAAATCCCTGATTACCAAAGATAAATTGTCAAAACGCTAAACATACTCAAAACGCGGTAAATAGCACAAAGGATATGAATCTAGAAGGAACCAAGAAGTCTAACAAACAAACGCAAACGCAGAAAAATTTTAAAACGGGAAAAAGGTTAGTAGCGTTGTAATATACCTCCCAAACGATGGCACAGTCCTGGTTAACGCCTTTTTCACCGCGTTTAGAGAAAACAGAGGCCGAGTTATTAGAACCTTCTGCATAAACGTAACCACATGATTTCAGAATCATCTCCTTCTTTTTTGCATCTTTCACCATCTCATCAGCAGCTTCCTTAGCGTCGCAAGTTCCATTGTTGTTCTTCACTTTCTTGATCGAAAAGGATCGAGCTAATCCACTGAACATGGACGAAAAATGCCCCATTCTTTAATTACACCAGATGATGAAAATATCAAGCAACAGTGAGTAAGATGATCTTGAATCTGTTGAACAAAGAAAGAACAGAGAGGTTTTAGATTCTTGGATGAGAGTTTTAAGAGTTAGAGGGACATAATATAATGTCTAAAAGTATTGGAGAAAAATACCAAAAAGAGGTTTAAACTTAAAAGGTACGAAGATGAGTCATAGTGCAGAGAATCTAAAAGATGAGAAAAAAAATATGCTTAAGTTAGCAGAATATTCATAAGTCTGACATGGAATTCCATTGAAACAAGCTTCTGAGATTATCAAATGGTTATCTTTTGAGATAAGTTCTAAATAGTTTACAAAAAAAAAAAAGAGATAAGTTCTAATTATAAATATAAAAATGAATTTGACTCTAAAGGAAATCAAGTTTCTCTTTATAGAAAACACATTTAGAGATATTTCTTAATAAGGAAATGAAAAACAAGTTGCAAGACTCGAAGATTCTCCCTCTTTTGCTTTTTCAGGGAAATCTAACAAGAAAATAAAAATCTATCACAGTCTCATAACTTTCTGAGCATGCTTTTGCTTAACATATATTTAAATATGAAAACCTAAAAGGCAAAATCCAACAACAGATTACTCTTCACCCTCTTTGTTTAAACATTCTTGATTCGTCACAGACCAGTCAGATTCAACTTAGATGTATAAAAGAGAGATAGAGATAGAAATAGAGACCGTTGAGATGGCTCAGAGACGCCGTAGAGATGACGTATTGTCGGAAAAGCTGACGTAGCACCAAACGGAGAAGAAAAGTTAGCTAAGGAACAAGTTACAAAAAAAAAAAAAAAAAGTTAGCTAAGGAAGCGAGAGAGAGAATAATCAGAATCCATTTAATGCTCCAAAGAGAAAGAAACACATTAAATGGAATAATCAAGAAAGATTATTTATAAAGTTAATTCTTTTTCGGTGTTGTAATAGTTCCTTCTGTCATTTATATTATGGTAAGAGAAGGACAAAGGCATGGACGACAATGTCTTTGGTCTTTTGTGGATGTCAGAAAATCAGAAATTCAATAATTATATTTTTTTAATAATCATAAACTCACCACGATATTTGTTTCTTATGTTTTAAAATAAAAATTAGTTAATTAAGAACAAGTTGTAGAATATTTAAGTGTCGATTATCAGAAACAGAGACAACTACGAGATACGTTTATATCTTCTTCGAAAATTATACAATTAAATCTTCGATCATACCATTTTTGTTACAGGCTTTAACTAATTTAAAATGGTGTTAAAACATGCTATTTACATGTACATGATAATAAAAATTATTGTTAGAAACAACACAATAACAAAAGGAGAATATTGTGTACATAATGGAATGAAATGGGTTAACAGATGAATGAGCCCATATCGTTGCATCAAAAGTCAAATAAAGCAGATACAAACAACTAATAAAGTTCAGTAAATATCACAGTAACAAGGGTAACAAATCAATATTTATATGAAGAAAAAAACCAAAAGGTAAATGTTTTTTTTGAAACTAAGGCTAAACCAAAAGGTAAATGTTATCTGAAAAGTTCACTATTTTTATGAATGAGCAAGATAATAAAGCAATCAAATAGTATATGTATATTATATTTAGCATTATCCTTAAGAGACTGCCAACAGTTCCGTTGTGGTTATGTAACATCATTTTGGACTGAAAGCTATGCAGTTAACATACGTATAATATCAAAAAAAAAAACAGTGTATAAAAATCAATTTAATTGGCATAAAATTAGGTAAGCGGAAGGCATAAAAGAAATACGGTCAAGCAGCGAAAATAAAATTCGAAGGTTGGGGAATCTAATCATATATATATATCTATATATTATGATTGATACTACTACTTTATTTGGCATTGCGTCATATGATTATCGTGGTAACAATATATCTGTATGTCAACGACATCGATCTCAAGTAAAATATACAAATATTGTTTAAATGTGAATATTTAAAGACCATAGTTGCTGTATTATATACGTATAAATAAAATATATCAATAAATTTCCTAACCAAAAGATATTTAGGTCAATATCGAAACTAACTATAAAGCTTGCAACTTTTATAGAAGAAGAGGTCAAATGATAAAAATACAAAATTTTAAATTACACTCTAGAGAATAATTTATGTAAACGTTCCGGCTTTATCTTATTTTCGCAACGGGTTTTGACGACCGGCTAAACAAGATGGGTAGAAAAAGCATGAAAATGACAGAAATGACTTGACAATAATGCTCTCAAGCTTTTGATAAAGTCCAGTAAAAGGCAGTGCACTGATTGTTATTTGCCTTGGCCCTTGACTCAAATATTGATAATTAGTTCCATCATTAGTAAACGTTCGTATAATTCCATTTCAAAATGTTTCTATGATCCAAGAAAAACTGCGTACGAAACGAAAAACGTAGAGAGAGGTGAGTGGATTCTCTCTTCCCTTTGTCTTCCCACCGTACATTCTCCTCTCGCCACAACCGCATCTGTTACAACTTCGGTGGCCGACAGAGGGTCTCTACCCGTCGGTCACCACTCCAATCGCTCTTGTGTCCAGTTTCTCTCTCTCATAACTCGACTTTTCCACTTTCTCTTTGCTTCATCTACTCTGGTTTTCGTCAGGTATCAGCCGGATCTGGCTACCAAACCGGCGTCTGAGGGTGTCCTCAGCTTCCCTGGAGCGATGGCGAAGTCGTGGAAGGTCAGATCTGAGCAGGAGACGTCGTCTTGGAAGTAGATCTAGGGTTTGACTTGAGCGGATCTGGGTCAGATCTCTCATGGAGGGTCCGCCGGAATGGATAAGCGTCGCTGCCTTTACCTTTTCGGCATGGTCACTCCCTCCTCTGTCTTCATTTGTCTCTTCCTCCGATTGCTAAAGGTAAGAACTTCCATGTCTTGTGACTTGTTCCGAGATGAAAAAGGCGATGGCGAGACTCTTCGCCGGGGACTTCTTTTCTGGTACTCTTCCTCGACAACTGCCATGGCGTCTTGTTAGGATCCAGTTCTATCGGGGGGTTTTGGGATGGATCGGAGTTTCGTGTCATTACTCTGCTATGTCTCAGCTCCTTTCGATGGATCTATTCTCCCCTCTCGCCTGCTGATGGGAGCTCATGCTCCTTCGCCCTTCAAGTTTCTGAAGGAAGAAGGCCTCTGTCTTCTGCCTCTCTTGATGGTCTGAAGTTGGTATCTTTTGTGCTCTGCTCGCGTGATGGGACAGGAGTCGAGCTGCTAAAACCTCCGCTTCTATATGCTTGTCACTCACCTGTTCTTCAACTGCTGGCTTCTCATCGTCGGGGTTGGGTTATCGGGATCACGGTTCGTCATCTTCTTGAGAATGCAGCGTCTGGAGTGGACTTCACCGCCAGTGATAGCCGGACAGTGATAGCCGGACCAGGGCGGGGTCAACCCTGCTTCGCCTACTCTCCGGTTGGAGTCGCCTTCGGAATGGTCCGTAGTGCCTCGGACTGTTCTCCGGTTGTGTTCTCTTCGGGCCTGTGAGGTTTTGATGTAGGTTCCGGCATCAAATCTCTCACTGTGTCTACTGCAAACTTCAATGTTGTCCATGGAATTGTTAGTTTAGCTAAACTTTAATCACTTCCATTGTGTTGTGATTTAACCTTTCTTGTTCTAGTGAGTCTTTTTTTATCTTTTTTGTGGCTCCCTAATAAGACACTCTTGCTTTGATTAGCAATTTAGATGCACTCAAATGTATCTCCCTGTGTCATTATTTGCTTAATGAAATTCAAATACTTAACTAAAAAAAAATGTTTCTATGTTTTTTGTTGTTTACCGAGTGTATATGATGCATCAGTATAAGAAATGCATGTTCTAGTTTAAAACCCTCGATTTTATTGATGCATAAGTTATCAAACTGAAAGGCACAAATGCTTAATCACGATGAAATAAGATAACAATAATATACTGGTTTAGTAATAATCAGTTTCATCATGCACGTTACATGTGTAGTTAGCTAGTCATATCTTCTATTGAGAAAATATTCTTGGAAGACCAAATATATAATGAAAAAAGAAACACAAGTTGAGCATTCAAAATACATATAAAGTACGTACGTCGACGTAGCTTTACACGTTTAACATAAGCATTTTAAAGTATGAATAAACAGTTTTTATGATGTGTACTATAAACAATAACATGTGAGTATGGTCCATATATATGATATATGTATAAACTAATAAAAAAAACTTTAATTTTAAAAAAATTTGTGCAGGTGCATGCATATGTAATATAATAAATAGAGATCCTGTGTTATACGAAATAAACAGCTCACGATAAAGGGGATGATTGGTCTGGTTCGATATCGCTAGCTTATAGTACATTGTTAACATTGACCATATTCCGGTTCGATCTAGATATTTTAAATAATTAGTTTACAGCGAGTGAACCGGATCGATAACCGTAGCATGTCAGGTCGCAATAATCAGACGCCGTGACGAAACTGGACACGAACCTTCGAGTTTCACATTGGTCGAGGGAACAGTCAGTGGGACCCAATTTACGGGGACTGTGTCTGACCGCTTGTGACAGTAGTCTTTTGGGCGGGACCCATCACGCATAAGAAAACAACAAACACTGATTTTCTGTATTGGTTCGTTGGATGAATCCCGAATATGTCGGCAACAATCATGCACACAAAATCTTTTTCTCTGTTTTCATTTATTTTTATTATTGTTTTGGTATTTTCAGTTATTTTTGGACTTGAGAAACAAAAGTTATGAAGTTTTATGGTAAGTACAGGTTGGAATTTTATTTATTTATTTTCTTGAGAAGAGGATATTTAAATTCAAACCACAAGAATAGACGTTGGCTGTGTAGTTTCAAAGACATTGTAATTTGTATATATAACTTTATGTTTCTTTTCTCTAGTGTATTGTGTATTTGAAAACAGTAACAGAGAATTCTCTAGGATAACTTCTTTTAAATTTTTATCACAAAAGTAATTTTCAATAAAGAAAATAACTAAAATAAATTTTATTAAATGATAAAAATGTAATTTTACCCTAGGATTAGTTATTTTAGACTAAAGGGGTGTATTGAACTTAGAATTTTAAAGGGTTTTAGGATTTGTTTAAAACTCCATGTTATTCAACTGGTGATTTTAAAAACAAAATCCAAATCATGTGTTATTGAACATAGAACTTATCTGAAATCATTTCAAATCACTTGTAATCTCGTGTTATTCAACTAATAATTTATAAAATTGAAATCAAATCCAGTGTTATTCAAAGCTAAGTAATATTCTGGAAGAAAAATTGTGAATGGGGTTTTAGAATACTTTACATCCATTTTTAGTTATAATTTGTCGATATAGAAAACTCACATTTGCATATGTTATTTGAAGAGACTTCATAAGAAAGAATCAAGAAACAAAATTGCAGAACTATTTCAGATCCTTTTATTCTTATGCTGAAATCTGAATAAAATTATTCTTCTCTGTATAATTAGTCATTCTCAATTATTTTCTCTCTCAATCTCTCTCTTATGAATCAGTGGCTTGCCTAAACTCTATTGATGGTGAGTCATGAATCATGATTAATTGACACGGAGAATCTGGAACTGGGTTTCTGTTCATCGTGAGAGCATTCAGAAAAGAAACTTGAAGTGATTCAGAGGTTAACGTTCGTCAATCTTTGGCTTTAATGATGATGAACTCTGTATTCGCATAACAGAGGCAAAAATATCGGGGATTCCACTGTCTTGCAAACTTTGAGAAGTTTGACTGTCTTGCTGCCAAACCAGGTAGTGTCATTATTCTGGTGTGAATTGTTGATCTATTAGAAATCATGTTTATGGTTTTGGATGAACTGCAGCCACCAGATTCGAAAAGAATACGATCCATCTGCTGCTGCTGATTCGGGTGCCATGATTCCTTGATTGACATTCCAAAACTCTGTCTCCTTAAATCTATCTAATACCTCCTGCAGAGATTGAAGGAGAAAGATGAGGCCTTTGCCGGAAGTTGATACAGAAGAGGATGATAGATTGTGGTTTAAGCATCCTAAGGCAGTTAGGAGAGCTTTGAGACAGGAAGCGCTTTGGAAAGCCTCTCTGTTTAAGACGCCTCCAAAAAATGATTTCTCTTTTCGGATTCGAGGTTTCTCCTCGGGAAAGAAATCCTCTCTATAACCGCAAGTCGGTCTTCAAACTTGTACATATGAAGATTTTTTCTTGGAATGTTAGAGGATTAAATAACAATGATCGGCAGAGATCTAAAAAAAAAAAAAAAAAAAAAAGTGGCCTTTTCCACTCAAAATTACCTTAAGAGAAGCTAGAGGGGTCATATGTTCTTAGGAGAAGCAAGTTATCCAGTTTCCTGAGAGCTGGGGATGTTAAAATAAAGATCTTGATATTGGTCTGCAAGTCATTTATCTTCAACCATGGCACTAAAAATCTGCGACACTACCGAAGAATGCACTGTTCTTCTTCCTCAAACAGAGAACTAGAAAGAACAAGTGATCAACCTCAAGTTTGTTGGCTCCATCTGAAAATGTGTAGTCATCTCTACAATGTGATCACTCACACAGAGAAGCCATTCCATTTCTATTTCTTCTCCGTAGGCAGAGGTTCTAACCTCCATAGTTGCCCGAATAAGGTAGCTTTGTCAAGAAAATGCCAGCTTGTGGAGATATGTTGTAAGAACTAAATCCAAATAACAATTCAAATGGTGACTGCAGTTTTGCACTACTTGTAACTGCAGAGGCATTATAACGGCTGCAGTTTTACATTGTAGCTTCGAAGTTCTATTAGTCTTGTGAATTATTGTGGCTGCTGCGGGTTACTTAAACACCTTTTGCTGAAACGAAATTCTTTATAATTTTCCATCACAGATATTTATCAATATTGAGATCCAAGCTGTTCTCATTTCAACAATCACCTAAAAACTCTGAAATTTTTAGAAAACATCTTACCAAATCACCTACATATTTGATTTTAATTTTTAAACGTTAAATGAAATCACTCAAATAACTCTAAAACTCACCTAAATCCTACCAAAATTAAAACACTCTAAAACTCTTTAAAATCTTCGGTCCAATACACCCCCCTAAGGGTTTGGAGTTAAGGGGTGGAGTTTTGGTGATAAGTTTCAAATTTTAAAAAATAAAAAAAAAATATTAAAAATTTCAAAATAAAAATGGACTATTTTGATCATTTTTTTTTTCAGTGCTATTTTTATGATAAACACTTTAAAAAAAACTATCCTAGAATTGTCCTACTAAAATAGACTAGAAGATATTCGATTTGTGGAACTAAATTTTTTTTCCATTTAAGCCAAAAATAAAACTAAAACGTTTTCCCACTAGATCTAAAATAAGAACCTACGTGGTAATGAGTCATATGAGGAGCTATGCATGCACACGTGACGAGAGAAGCATAGACTCACCACTACACTAGAAGACTTTTAGAGTGGATTCTTCCCATTTTGAAAGGGAAGTTCTAATTTCGGCAACCGAACCTGGTCGAGAACCAACCACACGATGAGTTAGGTCCTCACGGGGTCCACACGCGAGCCCAAACCTTTGGATAAAAGTTTACATTCTACGGTCAACACGTGTTGTCGACAATTGACAAATAATTCACTTGTGTGGTGGTGGATTTTCCGTGTTTGTGCACCCACCGTAGCAATAAGAACGTGTGGAAACGGTGTATCATAATGTACTAGCTAGGGGAAAAAAGCCCATTAATTTGGGCATAAGAAGCCCATAAATAAGTATACAACCATACTAAACATGAAGTTGTGTTCCAGCATGGAAAAACACATATCTATTCAGAACAAAGTTTCCTGAGAACTACTGAGTCCTCTACAATGATGTACGTCACCAATTCAGTTTCATGTCATATCAGCTCCAGATTCTCTAGATTTACCACTGAGCCAGGTAATTCGCATATCCAACATTTCCTCATCGAGATCTTCTTCAACTTTTTCTGCAGCTTCCTAATCTCTAGAGGCAGCTTTCTCAACCCCGTGCAATGAGAAATATCCAGAAACCGCAAATTTCTGAGTTCGCTAGTCGTTTCAGGCAGCTCGCAGAGATTAAAACAAGAAGCCAGCCTCAACACTACTAGTTTACTCAAGTTGTCTATATCATTTGGAAGTCTAGAAAGCTTGTAACAGTTCGTGACGCTAAGTGTCTTCAACGAAACAACATGAGATACCCAATAAGGCACCTCATCGAGGTCGTAGCAATAGTCTATCTCAATCTCCTGTAAGCTAGGAAGAGCTTTAGGGATATCAACATCTACACAGTCATAGAAAACCTCACCGAAACTACACATAACAAAAGATATCTTCTGGAGACTGCCGAGTCGCAATTGGGGAAGGTCCAGCAAAGTGACTGAAGCTTTCTCAAACCTGATCCTTTTCAGGTTTGGTAATGAGCTGAGACACGAGAAGTTTGTTATCTTTGCAGGGGAAGCACCGTGGTTTGTGATGGTAAAAACCTTTAGCTTCTTCATTCCAGCAATGAAGCTTGGTAATGCATAGTCTGATGAAGAAAGATTTAGTATTAAAGCCTCAACATTGGGGCAATCCATTTCAACCCAACTCGATGAGAACAAATTATCTGTAACCAAAAGCATAGCTGTAAGAAAGTCATATATTTAGAAACAATAGAGAAAATGTTAATTCTAGAAATGACTTAAATCTTTGTGTACCTTAAACGGTCAAATTCGTCTAACCGGAAGAAAGATGTTTTTCTAACGGGAAAAATGATAAATCGTATTTTGAGGTAATATATATATATATATATAGGTATAAGGGACTGTAAATAATATTTTCTCCTTTTCCCAAAGAATGTAGTTTTGAGATTTTATTTATTTCACATAAATAGTAGTTTTGTGTTTTCAGTGTAACTTTATAGTTTTCACCCATTTTGTCCATATTAGTTAAGACAATTATAATTACATATAATATTTTTTAATATAAATAATGTATTAAAGTAGGGTTATTATTTATATCTTATATATTAAAACAGAAGTTACAACCTTGATTCATGTGTGATCTTTTTAAAAAATGGACCCTCACTAGAAATTAGTTATCATTCATTTATTACTAATATCTTATATATTAAAACAGAAGTCACAACCTTGATTCATGTGTGATCTTTTTAAAAAATGGACCCTCGCTAGAAATTAGTTATCATTCATTTATTACTAATAATATGGATTAATAATATATCATTTATAATATAACATCGACTCCTAAAAACCCGGATTGGTTAACAAACTCATCTTGATTCATGTGTAATATTTTTATTTGGATCATCATTTAAATTTTTTATTAAATGTATTTTCTTAATGCTAATATATAATCTTTTAACTACTTAAATCATAAAATAATTTGATATATTTTAATTTAAAATATAAATATATATATTTAATTTTCTTAACAAATGTGTTGAAAAACATTATAACAATATCTTAATTATCAAAAATTGTATATAAATCTTTTCACTAATTTTGTAATTAGTAATGAAATTAATGTTATTATACATTAATATATATATATATATATATATATATACATATACTCAATTATCTTTTACAAAATGAAAAAAATTATATCAAATTTTACTATTTTATAGTTATATCTATCATTTTAAAATAAAACATTGTATTTAACTAAATATGATAAAATTATTTTAAACTGATAAATTAATATATTTTATTTTCACAAACATTAAAAATTTATGCTAGAAATATAATATGTTGGTAGAACGGGTAACATTAGTAAATTAGATTATTCATGTATAAAATTAACTTCTCTTAAACTTTTATATATATATATATAGTTATTATCCTAAATGAATAAACATAAAAAAATATTGATAAATGAAACCTAGCGCTTTGAATTACGGATCATGATCATAATAATTGAATAAAAAATAATTCTAAAATATATATAATAAAAAATATTGATAAAGGAAATCTATCGCTTTGAATTATGGATCATGATCATAATAATTGAATAAAAAATAATTTTAAAATATATATAATAAAAATTAACAAATATATGTGATGATTTGAAATAATCAATTAACTTAAAGAATGAAGACTATCAAATTGTTATATTTAAAATAATTATATATAACCATTTAAATATATAAGTAACTTTAAAAATATATTCTAATTATGTAAAATATATATAAATTAACATGAAAATTAATATCCGCACGGTTGAGCGGGTCCAAATCTAGTTATAGCTTTATTTTTAAAGTGTATGAAAACTCTAAAATTACAATCTTAGTGAAACGGAAAGACTAATATACATAACCAATGTACAAATTTTAAACGGATATTTGACTCAATCGTATTTTACTTTCTTAATTTTTTTGATTTTTTTCAAAATTAATTGGCGTTTGTTCGCAACAGAAAGTCCAAATTATATTGTTAGGAACAGAAAAAAAAAAGGACACTAAGGGATTACCTGTGGAGATAGACAAGAGACGAGCAATTAATAGGCTGCCTAAGATTCAAATACCATTCTGGAAATAAGTTCTCTATGACCTTCAAATGGAGTCTTTTTGTTTCCAAGATTGATTCCAATCGGCTTTGATGGATAGCCAGCTCCCTCAGGACATCATGTTGAGTGACTAAGAGCCTATGTAGAATCCATCTTCCTGCTCATTTCTCCTGGTAAGTACATAAACAAGTTCATCAAAGTGGTACATGGTAAGAAGGTAGCAAAGAAACAATGTTGACATATAAATAAACATACCTGAGAGGAACAAGTTTAAGCAGGTTCTGAGAAGCAAGGTCATTGAGGTACTTCATGTACACAATACTACTACTACTACTAGTACCGTATAGTTCCACCCATAAGTCAATTATTACCGAAGCGCGTATCTTATGGTCCTCAAGAAACGAGCCCATGTCCATGAAACACTCTTTAAGATGAGGTTCCAGGGCATTGAAGCTAGGCTGCAGACGTTCTAGAATTATTTTCCCTTCAGACCAGCTTTCGACTTGGTCTTTCCATAAATGTAGACCTCGTCCTTTAAGGGAAACACCGACTACTTCAATCACAAGCGGGAGTCCATAGCAACGTTTCAATGTCTGCAAAAAAGATGGATTTAGTGTTTCTACAGCCATGAGCTAGAATCAAAAACTGATACCTTTTGAAGAAGATCTTCAAACACATCTGGATTTGTGTGATGAGGCAGTGGCGATGCCAACTGAATGAGAAGGTTCTTGGCATCTCGATGTTCCAAAGGTTTCAGATGATAAGTGGGACCAAAACTGGGAAACTCAAACTGAGAAGTGACCAAAATCTTATAATCTTGAAGGTTAATCTGAAACGTCTTAAGCAAGGATTCTGCTCCAGCAAACACATCATCAAAAACCAACAATATACCACCATTCCCTTTAAGTTCCTCTAGCAGTTTTCTTAAGCAATTAGCTGCTTGAGAATCGTTGGTGAATGTAAGGTCTTTGTAACCGTTGTGCAGGAGTAGATGCTGTACCATGACCCTCAAGTTAGGGGTTCTTGCAGTAACCCAATATAAGATATGTTTGAACATTCCTGCCATTGGAAACACTTTGAACAGTGTGTAAAAGAAAAACACTTAACAAGTTATACCTAGGCCTTGGCTTTCGGATTTTGGTTCGATTCCGGTTAGTTTTTTTTTTCAATTTTGATTTTTCGCTTTGATAGATATAGGAACTGTTCGGTTATTTATGAAATTTGGTTCCATTTCAACTCGGTTCAAGAATATCCGATAAATTTCAGTTCCAGTTTATCGATAAAGAAAAACAGTTTTTTTCAGTTTTCTCGAATCAAAGATCATGTAATTCAGATAAATTAATACATTCTGGATACAATTATTTGGATAATTAATTCGACTTTTTGGATAGTTAGATTTTAATATTTTGGATAAAAATATTTGGATAATTCGATATTTGGATAGTTTGGTTTATAAATAGTATTTTAAAAATATTTGGTAATTTTAAAGTTAAATATAATTAATATTTTAGGTAGATAAACTAAATTTTAGATATTCGTATACTTATTTGATTTTCGGGTTAGATATGCCTAGGCACTTAGAGCATCATTATCGCTCGTATTCGGGGGTCTCTTATGTTTAATTTGATTTAAAATAAAATCAAAAGGACAAATAAACCTAAAAGACGTCTCTTAATTTGGTACCGGAAGAGACGTCTCTTCGTCTTCTTCTCTTCGGCCTTGATTGGTAGAGCATTAGCATTAGCATTAGCATTAGCATTATGCTCTACATTATCCAATCAACAATTGTTAGAAAAGTATTTAGAAAAGCATTTACTAAATGCAAATGTTCTCCAAATGCTCTCTGGCCAATGCTTTCACATAAAGCTTTTATAAGAGCATTTGCATCTATAATTTATAAAATTACGGAAAATATATAATTAATTCATTTATTTTATTTGATAATATCATAAAATTATTTTTATATCAAGAAAATAAAATTTTAATTTATAATAATTTTGTTTTAAAAAAATAGTTTTCGCGTTTAAAATATATAATTTAATTTATTTTAAATGTGAAATATTATTTTAAAAAATATATATTTTAATTATAAAATTTATTTTTAAATAATATTTTTCGATATAACCATAATTTTTAAAATTTAAAATAAAATAAATTAATTATATATCTTTTTAATTTTATATGTTAATATATTTATATATATATATATTAGAAATATATTCATTAAAAATGAATATATTAATATACTAATTAAAATAAATATATTATATATTATATACTAATTTTTCTAATAATTTTAAATAGCATACTGCTATAGCAATCATCCTATTAAACAGTTTGCAAAAGCATACTGCTTCTATAGCATACTGCTACTGCCAATGCTAATTTCTATAGCATACTGCTACTGCAAATGCTCTGCCAATCAGGGCTTCGCCTGCCAATCAGGGCTTTGCCTTCCTCTCTGTCTCTCTCCACTCCCTCTCCCATGGTGGCTTCTTCTACCTTCTCCTCAGCTCTTCTCTCAAACAACCGCACTCCACCGCCATGCTGCTCTATCAGACCCTTGATCTCTTCCTCCCCGATGCCCAGGAGGAGATCTGTGTCTTTGCTGAATCCTTTTGTGGATGCGATGATTGCTTCGAAAACGCCGGCTTGGGTCCATGCGGGTTTCTGTTCGGGAGCCTCCACCCTTTGAAGGAAACGCTCAAAGACAGAGACTTTAAGTATGATGGTGAACGGTTTTGACGAGGAAGCATAGCTTCAGGTCTGTCAATGGAGGTGGGGAGACAGAGTTTTGAAAGATGGGTTTTTTGTATCGTGGGCTGAAGAAGGAGAGGAGTTTTGTTCTTTCTGTCTCTGTACTTTTCTTCTTTGATTTAACTGTTGAAGAATGAAATAACGTTGCAGAGATGATGGTGCTAGGAGATGGAGTGCAACAGCTCCTTTTTGGGATAACTAGGGATTAACCCGGGCTACGCCCATAATTTTTATTTTTTTCTAATTTAAGTTGTTAATTATTTATATTTAGGTTATGATATATATTTATATAAATGTTAAGATGCATGTCATAATTAAAATTTATTTTTAAATTTTAACACGTTAAATTAACATATTTTTTACTATTTAAATATTTTTTTTGTAATTTTGTTGGCTATCTAGTTATCATATTTAGCAAAACTATCTGTTGAGTGTTGGAATAAATTTTTTAGATATTTAATTAAACTGTAGAGTATTTTTGGATCGACCACATGCTCAACAATCGATCGATCCATAAAAGATGGTTGATCTCTTTGGCCAGGTAAGTACAATTTTAGCAAAAATATATTTGATTTTCAAATATTAAGTATATAACTTTTCTTTTGAATATTGTTTTTTTGAATTGTATTTTTTGATTAAATTATTGTATTATAATGTTTATGTAAATATTTTTTGTGATGTTTGAATTTGTGCTGTTAGTATACTTAACCTAGATG
>NC_027749.1:48545714-48554505 GCF_000695525.1 Brassica oleracea var. oleracea
ATTTTTTATGTTGTATGTTTACGTATATATATTATTTTCGAAATTATATATAATGTTTTTAGTTTTTTTTTTATAAAACGGTAATGTTACATTATGAAGATAAACCGTTTTTTTTAAGTGAAAAATGGTAATTTTACATATGTTTAATGTATTTTTTCCATTTTTTATGCTGTATGTTTACATATTATTTATAATTTTCGAAAATTAGTAATATTAAAATGTAAAACTATATTTTATGCCACGTGTCATCTTTTGGGAGAAGTTTTTTTCGCTGATGTGGACGCTCTATAGAACCTCAAAAGATCCCTTTTATTAGTAAGGATTAGAAAGAAACTAGATGCAGTCGAGCGGGATGGAGAGGCTGATAAAAGCGCAGCAGACTCATCACATCAAGAACTCATAGAAGAAGGTTCTCATCAAGAAAGTTAGGTATGGGTTCTCATCAAGAACATAGAGTTTAGGTTATGTTATTTGACCGTTGGTGTAGAGTAAGATTAATGGTTGCTCTGTTTGGTTGGTGAGATGTTTAGAATCATGTACTCACAGTTGATCTGCTAATGAAATATTTTTGGGTATGAGAAAAAGATTGAGACTTTAGTAAAGATGTTACCAAGAAGATAACACTTAGCTGCTACACGGCTTGGACTACAGCTAATGATGGTGGCTGGCTTGAACTCCGGTGATCATGAAAAGACTCTTCGGTGACATGGCTTGCTCCTCCTATATATGGCTCACCGTTAACGATGATGGTGGTTGGTGTTAAACGCCGCAGCTCCAGTTTAGATCGTGTCTCCTCCGCATCTCTCGGTTATGATCGCATCCATGACGAGGGTTGATAAAGGCTCCGGCGTGGCAAGGATCTCAGACCCTCATCCGGTGAGATGATCATGACGGTGGCGTTGTAACGGTAACTGCGATGATCACATTGTTCTCCGGTGAATGACACGAGTTCGAGATGAAAGACGAGTGGCGGCGGTGCAAGTGAATCTCCAAACCAACAGAGTATTGAGATTAAGTGGAGGAGATAGAGATCAACAATGAAGGAGAAGAACATGGCTCAGCTCTCGCTCTCTATATTAAGGTTGATGATATATCTATAATTATGTACTCACGTTTAATCTGCTTATGAAATTTTTTGGTTTTGTCTGGTTTGAATGATTGGGGTATGAGAAAAGCTTGAGACTTTAGTAAAGATGCTGCAAGAACATCATACACTCTAGGATCTGTTCTCGGATCATTGTTGTAAAGTAAGCTTTGTGTTTATAATAGGAGTGTGTTCTTCTTTGCAGAGGTTTATAAGAGATGAGCTGCTGCTATAACCATTCATTCCATTACATTCTCTATATATGTGTTTATTCAGCTTGGTCATTTTATAGACAAAGTCATTCACTCATCAAACAAGCTCCTTCTTCTCTCCTTCTCACAATCATCGCACAAGTTCTATTTAATTACAAAACAATTTCCATTCTTCTCACAAAGTCATCAAACGAATTCCTTCGTTTTTATTTTTATGTTTTTTTTTAAATCAATGTTTAAAATGTTATCTTGTACTATGTTTTAAGAAAAAGTTTAAGTTTAATAAGAAAAACCAAAAAAAAATTGGTGTGTTTAATTAAATTTTTTTTAAGAACCCTTAAATAAGAGACTTGCAAGAAAACACGTAAATTTTCGGGTCTCTTAATCCAGTCTCTTAATTCACTTTTACAATTAAAAATTATTAAAAAAAAATAAGAGACCCATTTAGGATCTCTAGGATAAGAGCACATTTCTCACGTTTTTAGGGTAAGTTTTTAGGAAAAAGTAGGTGTGGACTCCACTGAAACCAGAGAAAACGTCTTCAGAAATCGCGAAATATGAGACGTCTGTTGAACTGTTCGCGGACCCCACTAACTGCGATTGGTTTGATTTTAATTTTTTTTTTAAATCAGAAAAACAAAAAAAATAAAAATTAAAAAAAATAAGAAAAATAAGAAATGTATATGCTATAAAGATGCTCTAATGGTGGTCTTATACCTTTGATTTCTTGGTCGTGGCAAAGCTGAGCAACGAGCGTGGTCTTGCCGAAACCGGGAGGAGCGCACACCACAAGACAGCCCACGGAATCATCACGGAGCTTCTTCTTAAGCTCCATCAAGGGGTAATCAAATCCAAGGAGATCCTTGTCAGGCAGGAGAACAGAACATAGATCCGTATAAACAGGAACACTGAAGCAGTCAATTGTCTTACATAAACCACCATCGTCCAGGGTCCTGAACTGAAGAAAGTGTAGCTCAGTCCGAGAAAACTTGAGCATATCATTAACGATTCGCTGAATCTCTCTTGTGAGGATAGGTTTCTGGAACCAAGAGACGCCTTCTATACAGGTGTTAACCACTTCACGAGCTCGAAAGAGAGTATCAACAAGTTCCTTGAGATCCCCATAAGCAAAGTCTAGTTTCCCTTGGAAAGATTCTATCTCTTCCGACAGAGGAATTAATCTCTCCAAAGTTGATGCGAGATCTTCGGACAAAGGTTTGAAGTCTGTGGAAATCTTAGCTGCGAAAATCAAAGTTTCCAGAAGGTTAGAGTTAGAGAGGAAACCTCTCCCTAACCAAACGCTCATTCCTGCTCTTTTTCTTTCTTTTCACTGAACAAAAAACAAACAAAAAAGGAACTCTGTCAAAATCAAAAGCTTCCGCTTAATTGCTAAGGAATCCCCCTTGCCGCGCTCATACGTGCGAACGCGTATGCCTCTAAATTTTGGGCTACCGGCCCACTAACAAGCTTTATACAACACGGAAAAACTTATTTTGTGTATCTGGATTCTAATTTATATGGTTTTTTTTTTTTTAACGTCAAAAAGGCCATTATTCTAATTTATATGGTTAACTTCGGGTGTATTAACTAACAACTTCATCTTCTATCCACAATTCAACATTTTTAAGAGCACACTACATACGAAAACCCTCATAAATTTCAAAGACAGTTAAGAAAACGTCAGGTATATATACAAGTTTGCTATTTGTCTTTTTTTTTTAGAATTATCTAAATGTATATATTATACATCAAAAGCTATAAGTGTTTCAAAAAAAAAAAAACATCCAAAGCTATAAACATCCTTACAATGGTCATAAATGTATACTAGATTTTGACCCGCGCTTAAAAGTTCGGGTTTGTTTTTGAAATTAAATAGATACTTATATAAAATATTTTATAAATTTAAACACAATTTATCCGAAATCGCGAATCAAATCGGAAAAAAAACAAGACCAAAATTGAACTAAATTCCAGAAATAACCGACCAGATCAAATATATTTGGAACCGATAGTAGCAATGTTTTATTTAAGATATAAGTAACATTTTCTATCCAGTTTGGATCCGCGGTGGAACAGATAAATTTGGTGGCCGTATATAATATGGACTGGTCTATATTATTCATGTAGGATTCTAAATTTGGTGGCCGTTTTAACATTTTAGTTTAAATGCCTATACATTATTTTGTTTGTATAATACTATAAATACATATTTTCATTCAAAGTGTGTGAGTTGCTCTTTTGGTATAATCTAATATAAAAGAGATTTTAAAAATGATATGAGTATTTAGTTAGTGTTGATATTATAAAGTAGAGAACTTGCGTTTTCTTTAGTGAAATTTAAGTAAAGATATGGATTGTCAGCTATAATGAAATTGTATTTTTCTTATCCTATATTTATATCTTAGTCACCTTATAATGATACCCAAGATTTTGATTATAAGGTGTTGTTACGGTTGGTAACCAATAATAAATTGAATATGTGGGAAAAATATTAATTGAAATGCATAATTTAGGCTCAAGGCTTTACGTCGATAACAAACTTTTTAAATTTAAAATTTCAGTACCAATTGAAATTGTTGTTATTTGTTTAGTGTCCAAAAATATATAATGATGCAAATATTTAGGAATAGATCAACAAATGACGGTCGGCATATATAGATAGTGTATCTAATTTGCATTACCCATTTTATATTTAATAAATTTTTAATTGTTAGACAAAATCATAACGACACAAAAAAATAAAATTCCTAAGTAGAATAAGGATAAATCTAAAAAATATATTGTTTTAATTGTATTGATTAGATGAAACAAATATAGTTATATCATTTAATTTGTTAAGTATTGACTAAATTATTTTTAGATAAATATAAGGTAACATATTATTAGTAAAAATTTAAGGTAAAACCAAAATATTATTAGTTAATGAAAGGTTGAACAACCTTGGATAAGTATATTTTTTGAGGATTTCTTCTCTTTTAATATTATTGATACCAGAAACTAAATATATATTGTTTAACTGATTAGTTATTATCAATGTTGTTTGCAAATATAATTTTGTAATTAATTTATTTTGTTATTATTATTTTAGGATATAGAATAATAAAATAATTAAAATAAAATTTTGTAGAATATTATTATTTGCAGATCTAACTTGTGAGATGTTGAGTTGTCCACTCTGTACGACACATCTTCTGAAACGATACATTCCTCGTCTTTTTCTTCCTCCATTGCGTTTTTCAACTTTTTGTTTCAAGTTCTGCTAACTGAAGAATGTAGCTATTACTTCCTTATTATGGAAAACTTTATTATTTTTTTACTTTCCAAATATATCAAACAAGCCATGGAAAACATAGTGAAGCACAATATATTCTATGATTTTAGGAGAAGAAACAACAATAAATAGGAATAACTTGAAAAATACTCTATTCCAAATTTTTAATTTTAAATATATATATTATTTTTTAGTTTTTAAAACTACACTTTTATATGTGAAAAGACATATTTATCCTTTTTTAAAAAAAAAACTATAATAAAAACAAATTAAATTTGAAATTATTTATGTTATGAGATAAACACGTGTTAATAACTGAAAACAATAAATAGATTAATTTGTTGAAATATTTGAAGGTCTACTTAACAACAAAAATCAGCTTTTACAAAAACTATGTAAACAAAAATTATATTCCTTATACATTCGATTTCTCTAGCATTCCATGATTTTACGTTGCTTTATGACCATTTTGTGTAGTTTTTTAATACATGTTTACGTTTCATTTGCATATATATTCCGTTGTGGATATCATCTAGTAAAGTATATTTTTGTTTGACATTTTAAAATTATAATTTGGTGTGAAAATCAGATTTTGGATCTTACACAAAAATATAATTTGGAATTAAACTGAAGCGAAAATGGTTTGGAAAGGATCTTATAAGATAATGATGATGGAAAGCAACCAAGGAGTGATGTCAGCCATGAAATATAGATATTACATCCTAAAGGTGTTCATGGAAATTTAGTATAACTTCATTTCAACTTGTCACTGTTTGTCATGTCTATTAATCTTCTTATTGCAAATGAAAATTTAGCATAATGAGTTTAATAAAATATTGTGTAGGTATAAGATTTAATAAGATATTGTGTACAGATTAATAACATTATATCCAAAATAAATAATTTTATTGTTATTGAGTTTGCTAGCTTAAAATTTAAGAAAATTATGATAACCAAAATATATTATAATAATTTTAAATATTCAGATTGGAAAATTTAGTCAGTTTATATATATAAGAGTGTAGTATTCAAAAAAATTAAATAATAATGTAGTTTTCAAACTAAAATCTTACGTATATGTATTTTTCAAAATTTCTCCAATAAATATGAAACCACCTGATTCTGTTAGTACAGACTAGGATTCTGACTGGTGTAACTAGGCCTGGGCGTTCGGGTACCCGTTGGCGTTCGGATCGGATATTTCGGATTTTGGTTTTCTTTTATAACACCTCCTAGATCTCATTCTAGTAAATTTGCAAGTAAAGGTCGGGTTCGGATATAACACATCGGGTTCGGGTCGGTTTTGTATCACATCATAGAACCCATAAAGTAATCATATATCATTCGGATTCGGGTTATATCAGATCAGTTCGGATATACCCAAAATAAAATCTAAAATTTAAAAGTAAAACATAAGAAATATATACTTATTTATATATAATTAAGTATTTAAGGTAGTTATTTAATTTTAAATACTTATTGTTAGATAACATATCAAAATAAATATGAAATTGAATATTTGAAGTATATATTCAAGTTTCATACAATTATATTGTATATTATTTTGGATATTCGGATCGGTTTCTTCGGATATTTTATCGGATTTTTTGGTTTTTTCGGTTTTTCGGGTTACCCGTTTAGGTTCGGTTAATAACACTTTCGGATATGTTTTGTACCACCTTACAAGACCCATTCAAATATTTTTTACATTTCGGACCGGGTATGGATAGGGTTTTTCGGTTCGGGTTCGGTTCGGATTTCGGGTTACGAATATTATGCCCAGGCCTAGGTGTAACTGCAGAGGTTGCACGGATGGTTGTGGTTTTAAGCAGTTTTAAGAGATTTTTTAAAATAAATATAGAAACCATTAATATCACTTACCAAATAATCTAAGTTATATTACAAATAATGATTTATGGTAACTAATTTTTGAAATTATATAAAGAATAATAATGTTTGATCAATTATTATTTTTTATTTATAAACTACATTAACACAACTTCTTAGAATTTAAATTATTTTAATTAGATCTAAATAAAAAGTAACTCTGCTAATTATTATCACTTCCCAAATAACCTAAATGATATTGCAAATAATAGTTGTAACTAATTTCAAAATTATAGAAAGTGTAATAATATTTGATCAATTCTTTTTATATTTATATCTATCTATATATATAAAAATATGTTTGCTTCACTCTTGGGGTATCCACGTAAGACGCCACATCATTAAGTCGGCTTCTGACAGCGCGACACGTGTCTCCTTCGCCAAAACTCTGTGTTTCATTTATTTACGTTTTAAATTTGTTTGGACTTTTAATTCAATACGGTTTCTGTGTTAAGCCCATCATGAGAAAGAGTAAGTCAACGGGTCGTTTCAAGTGGGCTAATTTTCTTAATAGATTTCGTCTTCATCTTCTACAATCGATATTTAGGGTACATGAGTTCTTCAACTTCTGATTTCTTACACCGGCCATGAAGTTTGGAGAGAGTTATGGGAGATGAATATTCACATCCAATCTCTGGTGCGAGCTGCCGTTCGCCTCGATTCATCTGGCTTTCTTCTCGCCGGCGAAAGGAAATCGGAATCGTTACAGGCTGCATTCTAATCGCGGCGGCCGCCTTGATGCTGGTAGTAGTCCTCTGTCGTGGGGCGGCGGAAGAGCCACCACCACCACCGGTAGAAGATTCACTGCAACAAATCCAAATCTGAAACCAGAGCACCTCAAGAGAAGGGAGTTTCAAGAGAGCAGCGCTTGCTGTCCAAAGATCAGAGACAATAGTGTCGCACATCGAAAGACAAGTCAAGTTTGGTATGCAAGAAAAACAGCTTTCACCAAAACCAGTCACACGGTTGGAATCGAGTATAAGGGTGTGCAGCTGTGCGAACTCTCCAACTATGTTAAGCTTAGGGAAATGCAAAGACCTCACATTCAAAACTTCGCAGCTCAAGCCTTGAGAGAAGACATCCCTGAAAAAAAACAATCAAAGCTTAAGAAATAATGCAAAAAGAAAAGGAAAAGACAAAAGTCTATTGCTTACCGCCATAAGGTTTTCCCAAAACAATCGTGTACATCAACAAGATGAAGTTTTTGATTGACAGAACGTATCAAGGACAATACGTACTGATCTTCCAGAGAACAAGAGGATCTCACAGAGAGATCTATTCCTTCTACCTCAGATGCGTTGATCTCATTGCATAACTCAAGTAGCGGGTAAAAGTCATCGTACATCACTCTGTCAACTAAAAGGTTCATGGTGCATCTTTGATTCCTTGACTTTTTATCCTCTGCCTGAAAAGTTCATTTGATTGGATTCAATTGTAAGGTTAACACATAGTAACAGTGAAACAAAAGCAATACATATATCATATGTAAAAGGATAAGGTAAGCAAACCTCAAAGAAGGCAGATAAAATGGAAGTGTTGGGTACGGTTCCATGCTTCTTACACAATTCGATATACCTAAAACCAAAGATAAACACATTGTAGCTTATTAAGAATCCTACTTAACTTCAATCAAGAGATCTATAATCCAAGACTAAACCAAATTACCAGAATTCAAAAAATTAATCTGATCCAGAAAGCACCCTGAAACAGATATGTTCACCCCCAAGTAAAAGAAGAAGACTTAAAAAAAATGTTCCTTTTTTAATTCCTTAGAGCAAAAAACTATATAACAGAATCAAAACTGATCCTTAATCAGCGAACAAGGCAGATATTCAGACAAAGAACACCAAATTAAAACACTGAATCAAAGCGGTCTAAATTCATTGCAAAAAGAGTATATAATTTCGTTCATCCAAATCAAAATCAGAGAAAAAGGAAGAGCTCATTGACTTCCATGTCAGGTTTCAGACAATATCACATCTCAACGTTTTTCTGTCTTAATTCAAAAGATTAGACACAAGCAAAAAAAGGTGAGAAAAAAAAAATCAAAACATCCTTCTCCTCAAGGGTGGCGATTTCAGTGAGCATAGCCATTCAATCAAATCTTACGCTTGAACTCCGAAAAACTTTTTTTCTTCGATGTTATCTATCACAAACACTTTTCTACACGGAACCAAGTATACCAACTGATTGAGATGCACAAGCGAAGAGAAAATAGAGACGATGATTAGAGAGAGAGGGACCCAAGGGTGCTGCTTCTGTTCTTCTCTTCTCTTCTCTTCCCTTCTTTCCTAAAAAAAATTCAATAGTGCTATTGAAATGTTGCGTTTAGGTTTC
>NC_027749.1:48554605-48556525 GCF_000695525.1 Brassica oleracea var. oleracea
TACCACCTTACAAGACCCATTCAAATATTTTTTACATTTCGGACCGGGTATGGATAGGGTTTTTCGGTTCGGGTTCGGTTCGGATTTCGGGTTACGAATATTATGCCCAGGCCTAGGTGTAACTGCAGAGGTTGCACGGATGGTTGTGGTTTTAAGCAGTTTTAAGAGATTTTTTAAAATAAATATAGAAACCATTAATATCACTTACCAAATAATCTAAGTTATATTACAAATAATGATTTATGGTAACTAATTTTTGAAATTATATAAAGAATAATAATGTTTGATCAATTATTATTTTTTATTTATAAACTACATTAACACAACTTCTTAGAATTTAAATTATTTTAATTAGATCTAAATAAAAAGTAACTCTGCTAATTATTATCACTTCCCAAATAACCTAAATGATATTGCAAATAATAGTTGTAACTAATTTCAAAATTATAGAAAGTGTAATAATATTTGATCAATTCTTTTTATATTTATATCTATCTATATATATAAAAATATGTTTGCTTCACTCTTGGGGTATCCACGTAAGACGCCACATCATTAAGTCGGCTTCTGACAGCGCGACACGTGTCTCCTTCGCCAAAACTCTGTGTTTCATTTATTTACGTTTTAAATTTGTTTGGACTTTTAATTCAATACGGTTTCTGTGTTAAGCCCATCATGAGAAAGAGTAAGTCAACGGGTCGTTTCAAGTGGGCTAATTTTCTTAATAGATTTCGTCTTCATCTTCTACAATCGATATTTAGGGTACATGAGTTCTTCAACTTCTGATTTCTTACACCGGCCATGAAGTTTGGAGAGAGTTATGGGAGATGAATATTCACATCCATTCTCTGGTGCGAGCTGCCGTTCGCCTCGATTCATCTGGCTTTCTTCTCGCCGGCGAAAGGAAATCGGAATCGTTACAGGCTGCATTCTAATCGCGGCGGCCGCCTTGATGCTGGTAGTAGTCCTCTGTCGTGGGGCGGCGGAAGAGCCACCACCACCACCGGTAGAAGATTCACTGCAACAAATCCAAATCTGAAACCAGAGCACCTCAAGAGAAGGGAGTTTCAAGAGAGCAGCGCTTGCTGTCCAAAGATCAGAGACAATAGTGTCGCACATCGAAAGACAAGTCAAGTTTGGTATGCAAGAAAAACAGCTTTCACCAAAACCAGTCACACGGTTGGAATCGAGTATAAGGGTGTGCAGCTGTGCGAACTCTCCAACTATGTTAAGCTTAGGGAAATGCAAAGACCTCACATTCAAAACTTCGCAGCTCAAGCCTTGAGAGAAGACATCCCTGAAAAAAAACAATCAAAGCTTAAGAAATAATGCAAAAAGAAAAGGAAAAGACAAAAGTCTATTGCTTACCGCCATAAGGTTTTCCCAAAACAATCGTGTACATCAACAAGATGAAGTTTTTGATTGACAGAACGTATCAAGGACAATACGTACTGATCTTCCAGAGAACAAGAGGATCTCACAGAGAGATCTATTCCTTCTACCTCAGATGCGTTGATCTCATTGCATAACTCAAGTAGCGGGTAAAAGTCATCGTACATCACTCTGTCAACTAAAAGGTTCATGGTGCATCTTTGATTCCTTGACTTTTTATCCTCTGCCTGAAAAGTTCATTTGATTGGATTCAATTGTAAGGTTAACACATAGTAACAGTGAAACAAAAGCAATACATATATCATATGTAAAAGGATAAGGTAAGCAAACCTCAAAGAAGGCAGATAAAATGGAAGTGTTGGGTACGGTTCCATGCTTCTTACACAATTCGATATACCTAAAACCAAAGATAAACACATTGTAGCTTATTAAGAATCCTACTTAACTTCAATCAAGAGATCTATAATCCAAGACTAAACCAAATTACCAGAATTCAAAAAATTAATCTGATCCAGAAAGCACCCTGAA
>NC_027749.1:48556787-48568484 GCF_000695525.1 Brassica oleracea var. oleracea
AAAAAAAAAATCAAAACATACTTCTCCTCAAGGGTGGCGATTTCAGTGAGCATAGCCATTCAATCAAATCTTACGCTTGAACTCCGAAAACCTTTTTTTCTTCGATGTTATCTATCACAAACACTTTTCTACACGGAACCAAGTATACCAACTGATTGAGATGCACGAGCGAAGAGAAAATAGAGACGATGATTAGAGAGAGAGGGACCCAAGGGTGCTGCTTCTGTTCTTCTCTTCTCTTCCCTTCTTCCCTAAAAAAAATTCAATAGTGCTATTGAAATGTTGCGTTTAGGTTTCTGTAGCGAGCGGTGAAAAACACCCGACTTGAATCATCCGGGTCGAGCCCATCCGACTTAAATGGACGGGGAGGCTGACATATTAAAAGACGCATGAAGTAGATAGAAGGAAATTTTATTTTTCATTAGCCTTACCCTTCAAGAAAGAAATCATTCTCGCTCTCTTTCAGCATCAAAACATGTTAACAAGCGAAGAATTTCAAGTAAATTTTTAACTAATGCATATATTATATTATGTTTTTTCTGTCCCATAATAAATTTATAGTAAATTTAAAATTAAAATAATGTATTACTCGGTATAGCAAATGAAAACAATATAAGAGGTAATAGAATAAGTAAAACATCAACTAATTATACATTAAAACTGAATAGTAAAATTTTATTAAAAATACAAGTACATTCAATATATACAAAATGTTAAATAATCGATGTCTTGAGTACTAAACCCAACCACAACAATAAAAACTCGAATATACTTACTCTATATAGAAAATTTGAGCAAACATTTAACAAATGTATACCATTTCAAACATGAAAATCATATCATTTATACAACCTTATAACCTCTAACAATAATAATAAATAATAAATAATTTTAGTTAGACATATGCAAAGATGATATAAAATGTGTTCTCATTATAAAACATAACAAAAAATAAAATAAAATAATAACCCTTTCCTGCTTGCGCCACGTAGGACATCAAACATGAAAATCATATCATTTATACAACCTTATAACCTCTAACAATAATAATAAATAATAAATAATTTTAGTTAGACATATGCAAAGATGATATAAAATGTATTCTCATTATATAACATAACAAAAAAAATATAACTAAAAATAATATAATGTCAAAAAACATATTTGACAACAAATAGTACAAAAAACAAAAACAAGTGACAAAAATAAGCAAACATCAAACGTTAAGTAAATAGATATAATGTCCTTCATCACTTAAAATTTTCTACTAGACAATAAACACTATTATACACATTTCTTGTAAATGTAAACCTAAAACATAACTCACCAAATCATACAAAAAAAAATAAAATTCGAATTTACAAGTAAAGTAAACCTTGCCCGTAGGACGGACCGATCCTAGTACTACATAAAACAATGAATAGAACACAATTTATAGAAATTGATATAATGATTTCATATTCTTATAAAAATATAGTAGTATCTATAATAATTATTAATCTCTTATAATGTCCATATATGCTTTATAAATAGTTAGGTTTTGAAGATTAGACATATTATATTTAACGGAACATATGAGAACTTTGATTTTAAAAATATTTTGTATTTAAGTCAAATAATATACTGAATAAGGTAATGTTATGATTGAAAATAATTCTAAGATGAATTTTTGGTTCATTGATTGTATGTTTTGTATTATTATTTAGAGAGAGAAATAAATATTTGGCAAAAAAATATGTAAAATATTAGCAAAAATTTAATAAAAAGGAATAAAATGATGACGAGAAAAAACAAGAAGAACCAGAAAAGATGCATAATATGTGTTGGAGAAGTTGATGTGATAATTACATATATAATTCCACAAACATTTGTTATTACTAAATATTAATCAGTTATTTTTACATCAAATTTATGAAAATTTTACGACTGACTTTCAAACTATCTGAAGTTAAAAATTATGTTTTAATGTTTCTAATTAATAATCAAAATTATGATATTGTATACATAATATATATTTTTATAAAATATTTATATCTGCGAATTTGCGGGCAACCACCTAGTAGATATTACATCCTAAAGGTGTTCATGGAAATTTAGTATTACTTCATTTCAACTTGTCACTGTTTGTCATGTCTATTAATCTTCTTAATGCAAATGCAAATTTAGTATAATGAGTTTAATAAAATATTGTGTAGGTATAAGATTTAATAAGATATTATGTAGAGATTAATAATATTATATAAAAAATAAATAATTTTATTGTTATTGAGTTTGTTAGTTTAAAATTTAAGAAAATTATGATAACCAAAATATATTACAATAATTTTGAATATTCAGACTGGGACATTTAGTTAGTTTACATATATAAGAGTGTATCTTTCAAAAAAAAAAAATGTAGTTTACAAATTAAAATATCATGTATATGTATTTTTCAAATTTTCTCCAATAAATATGAGACCACCTGATTCTGTTGGTACCGACTAGGAGCTTGACTGGTGTAGCCGCAGCGGTTGCGGCTGCGGGAGTTTGTGAATGCGGGTGGTTGTAATTTTAAGCGGTTTTAAGAAATTTGTATGATTCGTTATGTGATTAGAATTGGTGCATTGGCGGGATACTTATGACTGGTTAACCACCAAATACAACGGCGGTTAAATAATTAATTAACTATATTTACATTTTATATAATTATAAAAATATTAAACATCATAATACTATAATATATGTAAAAATTATATTTATTAAATTATATTTTAATTTTTTTTAAATTATAGAAATATTTTTATTTTAAAATTTTATAATATAAATTAAAATAAAATAGACATATTTTAGCATTTCTATTATTACAATTTAAAATTTTTATTTTTGTATTTATATATTTTTTTTAAAGAATTTATTTTTATCTTCACGCAACCGTTCGCAATCGTCTGCAACCACAAACGCTAGCTAGAGCCAGTTTTTGAATTTAAGAGGGTTAGAGTGGTTTGACGCGGTTTAGAGCGGTTTGAGTGATTGTTGCAAAACGCCAACAACCGCTATCTACCGCAAAAGTTGCGTTTGCGGGTGGTAGCGGGAAATCAGGGCCTGACTGGTTCAAACGCAATGTTGCGGTTGCGGGAGTTTGCGGATGCGGATGATTGTGGTTTCTAGCGGTTTTAAGAGATTTGTACGACTGGTTCTGCGGTTAGAAATTGGTGCGTTTGCGGGATACTTATGACTGGTTAACTACCAAATGTAGCAGCGGTTAAATAATAAATTAATAATATTTACATTTATATAATTATAAAAATATCAAAAATCATAATATTATAATAAATATAAAAATTATATTTAGAAAGTTATAGTCTTAAATTTTTAAAAATTATAGAATGTTTTTTTATTTTAAAATTTTATAATATTAATTAAAATATAATAGATATATTTTAGTATTTTATAATTCCAATTTAATTTTTTTATTGAATATTTTTATTTTTGTATTTATATTGTTTTAAGAATAAAAGAAAAAAAATCATCCTTCCGCAACCGCAAACGATACCTGGAACCAGCTTTTGAATTTATGAGGTTTAGAACGGTTTGAAACGGTTTAGAACGGTTTGAGTGATGGTTGCAAAACGCCAACAACCGCTACCAACTGCAAAAGCTATGTCTGTGGGTAGTAGCGGAGAAACCAATCATGCCCTCAGTCATGCCCTAGATTTGGTAAAAACCTTGGTCAAAGGGCAAGAACAATGAGTCAACAAAATATTATTCGGAAAGTGCTAAATCGTCTGGGTAAAGCAAGGAGATCCATTTATAGACACGACACCTTGTTCTATCATGGAACCACTCAAATTCAGTACTACTAGTTTCTTGAGAACTACTGAGTTCTCTATAATGTACTTCACATGACACTCGACATAAAGATGCTTGAGCCTTGATTTTATGATACATTTTTAATCTAATTCCATCAAAAGAACATAAATATAGACCAATTTTAATAAGTCCATCAACATATATAATTATATTTCTCTTTGCCATTGTCTGGTCGTGAAGTAGTGACTATGACAAACAACAAATTAAATCTTTCATATTATCAAGCGGAGTCATGAAAGCACATATTCTGATGTTTCAGATGCTGTGAATTTACATTGTCATATTTGTACTTATTTCCCCAAGATTGGAAAAATAATCAAAGTGAAACATCGGCAATTTATAGGTGTTTAGATTGGTCAGAAGTTCTTTAAACTAATTTGAGACCGATACTAGTTTTGAGTGATTTTGCTATATTAATTTTGGTTTGGAATTCGTTTTCAATAACATTGTACAGTAAAACTCTATAAATTAATGATTTTATATTATTTCATGTAAATGAAGCTGATTTAAAATATGACACAGATCAATAAGATAATAAAATAATGATTTTTAGAAAATCTCATGTAAATATATGATACCATTAAATTTTAATTAATAATTTTTACTAGGATTAGACCCGCGCCTTGCGCGGGGTGAAATTTTTAAAAAATTTAAAAAAATTAGGTTATAAGATGAATAAAACTGATATGTGGTGGGGTTTTTATTAAGAGATATATGATTTTTTTTATTTTTTCGTTATATAAGTATTTATAGATATTGGAGGATTAAATTGTATTTACGATCAATGATCTTTCTATAAATATTTTTGTTTATTACCGAGTATGTGATATATTTTTAGTAAGACAAATAAAATACCATACCATTTTTTTTGGTAACTAATCTTTTTAAAAGATTTATATTTGATTATTTTAAAGACTTTAACACAACTTAATAGAACTTGGAATTAAAAAAAAAATTTCTCACAACATTTATGTAAATTATATTGTCGTAGCATATATAACATAATAGATTAGTTGAATAATTATAATGGGCCATAATAATAAACAAATAAATTGAAAGGCCCGATTATATTTGTTCCTTAATTATGATTGTCCAATATTTGAGGGCAAAAACAAGTCATTGTCTTAACACATATTGCAGATATATTGTTTCCCAAATTTTTTTAATTTTTCCCATATTTGCCGTTCCCGAATCGACTGTTTCGTTTATCACCGTCTCAGAACAATTCAAACCGATCTTCTGATTTCTCTCTCTGTGCAATACGTATTCACGTTCCAAACCTAATCAATAATACCAATCGAAGGTTACTGGTCTTCCACAGAGTAAACAATCGATTCAGAAAATGAGAAGCTATAAGGTTAGTCAATTTGATAATATTTTGAGATCTGTAAAATCAATTCTCAATTGCAGGGAGTTTCATTTGTTTCGTTATTTATTTTTCAATCGGGTCTCGAATATAGGTTGAAATCTGACATAGCTTTCACAGAAAACCTAATTCCATCGTTTACCTATTTGATTTCAACAAAGCTAAATTCTATTTAGGAGTATCTATTTGAATTCAAATGCTTGATAAAAATGTTAAAATTTAATGATTGTTTGCTTGATTGAAATAAAATTTTTATGATTAGTATTAAAAATTCTTTGCTTGATATGAGTATACTTAAACAATCAAGCAAAGCCAAACTTTGTGAATTATCCTTAAATGTATTTGAGTTGACGATATATTTTAGTTTATATTGAATAAGAGTTTCACATTGCAGAGAAAGATTGAAGAGGTGGGAACCAAGGGTGTTGTTTCAGACAATAGGACGTCTACTAATAAGGTTAGCATCAACTTTATTGACACAATAGTGAGATAATTAATTATACGACCTAGTAAAGAACGCACTTGTGAAAAATTAACTATCATTTAGCATTGTAAAAATAGATACGAAAATAAAGGACTAAAGTAAAGTACTTTAAAGGCGTCCAAAGAATCCCGTACCTTAACATCGCAAAGAACCATTTCAATAGTTTCACCTCCAGCAGCTGAGTATTGTTTCCACAACCGGATGTCTTTGACCTTGATCTTCCACATTGTTTTGAAAGGCTTAACATCAGCGACTGGATTGATAGACATGGTTTGTAAGCAACAGGTTTTTTTTTGCTCTTTTGCTTGTTTGCAAGTTGATGTGGGATTCGATGAGTGGGAGCATCGTTTATATATATGTCGTGTCTAGGTTTAGGAGCCATAATAATTACCATCACAGTGTCAAAGGAAACTACATATTTTATTTTCCTTATCTCTTATATCACATTAACGTCCATGAAACCTTGGTGTCGAAGCAAACGTGATGGCCACTCCATCTTTAAAGGGTACGTAAAGTTAAATATTATGTTTTCCTTTATCTGGTTTTATAGCATTAATGATTGCAAATTTCGTTCCTAAACTAAGTCTCAAAAATATAGGATAAACGTGATGGCCAATCGATCATTAAAATATACTTCTTTTTTTTTTGGCAATACCATTACTGATTGAAAACTTGCTGCCAAAGTAAAAGTAATATTATATTTAAATATTGTTTACTAAGTTTAATGTATACCACGACATATACTTACAAAGTTAATATAACAAACCATATGTTATCAACGGTGTTTCATAAGAATCAACGGTGTTTCTATTGTCGTTATGTATGACCTTAATTATCATAAAATACTTGGCAATCCATCAACAGTTTAAAACAAATTAATATGATAGTTTGATTCTCCCGTCTGTCCTACGGGAGGGTGAGGAAATTAAAATAGTAAAATATGTTGATACATAAAATACTTTAAGTAGCGACAGTGAAAAACACCAACTCAACCGAATAACTGATTTAGAATACTGAATAGTAAAATAAATAAACAAAGCTGATTTAGAATACTGAATAGTAAAATAAATAAACAAAGCTGATTTAGAATACTGAATAGTAAAATAAATAAACAAAGCTGATTTAGAATACTGAATAGTAAAATAAATAAACAAAGCTGATTTAGAATACTGAATAGTAAAATAAATAAACAAAGCTGATTTAGAATACTGAATAGTAAAATAAATAAACAAAGCTGATTTAGAATACTGAATAGTAAAATAAATAAACAAAGCTGATTTAGAATACTGAATAGTAAAATAAATAAACAAAGCTGATTTAGAATACTGAATAGTAAAATAAATAAACAAAAGAAAACTTGAACAAATTTTCTTTAAATAAATTGGATCAACAGAGAACACTCGTCTTCGTTATCATATTTTGGTTTCCACGTTTTAGACATAGTATGCCAAACAAAACGACTTATAGAAGAGCACGCTACATTTCCAGCAAGTTCTGATTGATTCTTCATCCATTCCAAAAACTTTTGTTTCTGTTGATGTTCAAGTACATTCACATACTGGTCTTCTCTCATGTTTTCTTCCTTTGAAAACATAAGTTTGCACCATATCCCTTTAGCAATCTGCAAATTAAAAAGGTTTTTAAGTAAGCATCTTACATATGAATTTCTATAATTATATAAACGGTAAGTTGAATGCAAATCCCCTATAATTATATACAATATATTGTATGACCTTCTCATGGTTTGGCCATGCGAATTTAGATGACATCCTAGAATAGATTTAAAGAAAATATTTGTCAACTTTTATTCTTCGTACCAAACTATAACAGTATATATAGGAAAAGCTACAAGGAAGTCTTCCAAAACACGACATCTACTCTGCCAACTAACTAAACAGAAGCGACTATTCGGTTAATGCCTTGCACGAAAAGCATATACGTAATAAATTTAACCTTTACATATTCGGTCAGCCCATTCCGAATTTAATACAACCAACCATTATGTTAATAATAAAATTTGGAATTAAATACATAATCAAAAGTTTACTTATGTAGATATAGCGAATCGTTGTGTAAGGAGTATATCAGTAATCACGATAGGGGATATGAAACAATTGTATTTGACGGTGTAACAATTATATAACATTTTGCTAGGATGTTTAATTTTAGACTAAGCTCAACATATTGAGCTCTATTTAACTGCCACGTAAGACAATTAAGAGCACAAAAAACTGACACGTAGGAAGGGGCTATTTTTAATTATTACAAACTTGAGGTTCTAACTTTTTAAATGATTCACAATTAATATATAGGGGATATCTACAGTTTATAAGAATGCAAATAATACATGGTATTGTCTGCTTTATATTCATAATGAAATTTACTTCTATGTTTTCTAAGTTTCATAATATTTTGATAGTATTTAATAAAATTATATCTAAAATACATTTAAATTGTATGCTACATATCTCATATACATAAAATAAATATAATAAAATGATATGAAAGTTGAATTTATAAATTTCAATGAATATATAAACATTGGAATCAACTATTTTTGTTTGACAAATTTTTTTAATTCTAAACTATAGAAATATAGAAAAGGAAACTTCTTATAAATTAATAACTCTATAAATTAAGAAAATATTATAATCCCAACATTATTAATTATAGATTTTTTAGGTGTGTAGAAGTATAAAATATTATATAAGTAGATTTGTGTTAATCAAATTAATTTAATATATAGCAAGAAATAATAATAGCTTTACTAAATGTGGAATAATTATAATACTACATTGCTTATCAAGACCAAAATCGGAACCAATTTAATTTTCGTTGATCAATATATAAATAGTCAAATCTAACAATATGTTTCAAATAATAAAAGTTATAAAGCTATAAATAGGGATTGTTAATAGTGATTAGAGACATCAAAAAGAGACAAGCATAGATAGATACACACAAGACTAAAAAACAAAAGATGGAGAAAAAATATACGTGCATGTTGATGATTATGATCATTGCATTGACGATGATACCATTACCAGCAATGAGTGAAACATATGAAGCTTGTTATGATAGTTGCGTTTCCTCGTGCCAAATGTTTTCTCTCGACGTTAAGATCAAATGCATTCACGATTGTGTTGGTTCTAAATGTCATAAAACACATGTACTCCCCCGGTATGTATAATTCATGTATCATTGTATATATGTAATGATGTGTATCTATATAGCATGTTGACATGTTTTTTTTGGTGGCAATGGATGTGCAGGATGACGACTAAAGAGATATTTTAAGAAATTCATACATAGAGAAAGTTATTAAACACACAAGATGTTTTTAGTTTACTATGTTTTTAATTATATGATTTTGAATAATAAAATTTCATCGTCATCTTCAGAATTCAACCGTTCTCAAAACATTTTTTGGTCAACTTCTCAAAACATTTTATGTACACCTTTTAATTGTTTTCTCGTATCATAGATCTTAATTGTTTGGACTGAGTCTAGATTTAGATATGGGCTTGTCCCACCCGTATTTAAAGTTTCAACCCATCCGAACATTAGTTAACTCCTTACGCCCAAAAAAAAAAAAAAGACTAAAAATGTGGAAAATTATTTTATTTTTATGTGATTTTGAGAATTTTCTTATAAACGTACAATACCCATGGTTTCTACTAAGGAAAAGATTAACTGATATTCGATACATATAATTTGTAAATGATGAACGATAAGATTATAATTATAAGTATTCATTTTTTTTTTCTCTAGCAAAGACATAATTACTGGAAAAAAAATTAAGATACGCCTTTGGACATAAAACTATAAATATGATTCTGTAATTCAGATTTTTACATTTTTACAAGAATTCACGATCCTTTTTTTTTTTGAAAAAACATTCCAGATAGAAAATTTTTAAACAATAAAAATAATGTTCGTCATTTCTCAGTAACTATAATAAATAAACATAATTAAATTGATACATCAACAAGAAAAAGCTTACTTATATATAACTGAATTCTAATTTATATGGTTAACTTCGGGAAACAACATCATCTTTTTATCCTAATTCAACATATATATTAGAGAACACACTACATATCATGTCAAAGAAAATGAAGAACACACTACATATACGGCAACTCTCAGAAATATCAAAGGCAGCCAAGAAAAATTCTAGATTTGTTTACAAGTTTCCTATAAGTCTTTTTCCTAGAATGGTCTAAATGTATTGTGTTATACGACCAAAGCTACGAAAATTTGGCTAAAAGGTCTGGTCGATAAAGAGATGTTACGTGTACTACACGAGGTTTTTACAATGCTCTAAAATGTATATACCTGAAACCAAATATATACTCTTTCCGTTTCCGAAAAAAAAAAAATTTTAGAATATTCACGCATGTTAAGAATATACTTCATATGTATCATTTTAAGTGGTGTTTAAAGTTTTTGTATAAAGATTAAGAAAATAAAAATTGTTCAACCAGTAAAAAAAAATACAATATTTTGTAATTGGTCACAGATTTTAAATGACATTAAATTTTATCTAGAATATTGAGAATATCACTTATTATGAAATAAAATAAAAATCATTAAACACCACTTAAAATGATACAGATAGAGCAATAAATGTTTACAATTAAATTTATCGTTTACTTTACTATACATTTCCCAATAATTATCAATCAATAATATTTAACCAATTCAAATATTTTCAATTAATATTTTTTAAAAATATACAACTTAACAATATTAACTACTAAAAGTATCGTAAAATTCAAGAAAATCTATTATTTGGAACAAAAAATAAAGCAAGAAAATCCTACTTTCTTAAAAGCATACAATTAATCAATAGTTACTTATGAATAGTGTTGTTTGAAAACATTATCTTGTAGCTAATTTGTTTTCATTGGTATCGTTTTTTTTTTGTGGACCATTTAATTTATATTCATAATAACATAAAAGTTTTATACAAGATTCCAGCTAACCACATAGCTTAAGTTTTTCATTCTACCTTCTCTAGCTCTAAGTTATCAGCATGAGAATTACAAGATCTATGGACTTTTTGAAAGCGGAAGCTAGCTTTTCTTCCATTGGTAAGATTACCAATGTCTTCGATGTATGTTGGGCATGCCAAACTCATTGGTTTTCTTTTTTTAATCATATGAAGCTCTTTGTACTGTGGAAGTTGTTTGTAGAGCTCGAGCTGAGTCACCACAAAATGTTACTGAGTTGAAGCCAGTGGCGCCCCTGAGGAGAAGCATTACATGCACCCGCTTACAGCCCACAGAAAATATTTGCATAAATCAACTTTTTTAAAAAAAAATTATCTATAAAATTTATAAAAGTGACCAATTTTTTTTAAAATTGCTTGTGGTCTTTTTCATTTCAGGACTGGTACTGGTTGAAGCAGTCTTTTGATGTGAGAGATGTCCATACGTAAGGCTCTTTTGATGTGAGAGATGTCCATACGTAAGGCTTCAGCTTCTGCCTCAAGTGGTGAGCCAATCGGTTCTATGGCTGCCTTGCCATGTAACAATACCCATCCTATATTCGTTTTTTGTTCTAGTGAAGTCCGTAATGTGTTTATAAAAAAATAAAAATAATGTTACGAAAGTCAAAAGCAGCGGCCACCGAAAATGTTGAAATAATTAAAGATGTGGGTCCTGCTGCACTATTTGCACGGTAGATTTTTTCTCTATATATACGATCAAGTTCGATCGTTTAGAAACACACCATTTCACTCTTCTCTTCTCTCTAATAATAATCTTTCTATCAGTGTTAAAATTTCTACGGGTATAAAATTTTGCCCTTATTTAAATTCCTGCGATACAAATAAATTCCAGTTCTTTTTATAACACGTTATCAGCACGATCACTCTGCGATTCGGTAAAATTTATTTGTATCATTTATACCCTGTTATAATGGTCGGTATACCGCCTCTACTATTATTTATATCATGTTATAATGGCCGGAATACCGCCTATATTATTTACTA
>NC_027749.1:48572840-48592985 GCF_000695525.1 Brassica oleracea var. oleracea
GGATGCGCCATCAGAAGGATCTATGACTGTTCATTCAAGGGGGAGCTTACGTAGTTGTACTCTTTTTACCTTACTATGGTTTTTCCCATTGGGTTTTCCTGGAGAGGTTTTTAACGAGACAACAAAGACGTTAAGCGAGAGCGGATAGTGACACCGGCCCCCAAGGGGGAGTGTTACGAAAGTCAAAAGCAGCGGCCACCGAAAATGTTGAAATAATTAAAGATGTGGGTCCCGCTGCACTATTTGCACAGTAGATTTTTTCTCTATATATACGATCGAGTTCGATCGTTTAGAAACACACCATTTCACTCTTCTCTTCTCTCTAATAATAATCTTTCTATCAGTGTTAAAATTTCTACGGGTATAAAATTTTGCCCTTATTTAAATTCCTGCTATACAAATAAATTCCAGTTATTTTTATAACAAATAAATGTTTTTGTAAGAATATTATTATTTGCAAAAAAAAATTATTATTTGTCGATGTGACTTGTGATATGTTGAATTGTCCACCGAGTAACTGACACGTTGTCGGAGTTATTAATATATAACGCGATAAAAAAGGGGTGATTAGGAGAAAATGAGAAAAGCGAAACAACAAGAGGTGAGAGAGCGACATCACAAGAGATGGAGAGAGAGAGAGAGAAACGTGGGGACCACCAGACTGGACGTGTGCACAGTATATTCACACTATTTGAATTTTGTTTTCGAATCCGCCACTTAATCTCCACTCCCCCTTATCACCTCACTAGGTGATATCCTCCTCTACCTATATTATAAGCGTAGTCTCATATCACCGAAGTTTGCTCCGCTAATATCTGATAAGTCGGTAAGACCTGCTCTCTGTAGAATAAGAACGCGTCCAAGAAAGCGAGGTCAAGTTTCTCTCTCTCTCTCCTTTATTTATTCTCTCCATTGTTCTCTACACGCAGCTCTTCAAAACCCTAGAAATTCTCGAAGCCTGATTTCTTCTAGCTTGTGTAGATCTTCGGAGCTCTGCACCGAGCTCCGATTCGTACGTAATCGTGTATTTTTCATCGTTTAATTTTGTGATTTTGACGTTAGATTTGAGATTCGGAGCTGCGGAGAATGTCATCGTTAAGCCGAGAGCTGGTGTTTCTCATACTGCAATTTCTCGAGGAAGAGAAATTCAAGGAGTCTGTCCACAGGTTAGTCTAGAGGAAGTTCAATCGAAAATTCCAAGAATTATTATTTCGTCGTCTCTGTGTTTGATTACTCTGTTTGTGAGATTTATCAGAAGGTGCAGTTTCGTGATATAATTATGTAATCATTTAAATAAAACATTTGTTATTGTAATATACATGGATGGTTATGTAGTTTGAATCAGTGTTTAAGAAATTGCTAGGCAGTAATTAGGCGTTTTATATTGATTAGGCGGGTGCCTAACCGAATTTTTGAATGAATATTTTGAAAAAAAGGCTCGATTTGCTGCTTAGGCGCCGCCTAGACTTGTTTGAATTATTTGTATTTGAATCAGAGTAGAGAGGAATTTAATTTAATTTTTATTTTCGTATGATTTTGATGTTTAATTAGCCTTTCTTGAGTTGATGGTTTGTTGTTCATATGTTTGGAATTATTGACGTGTCCTCTACAGGCTTGAGAAAGAGTCAGGGTTCTTCTTCAATACAAAGTATTTCGACGAGAAAGTTCTCGCTGGAGAGTGGGATGAAGTGGAGAAGTACTTGTCTGGCTTTACCAAGGTTGACGATAACAGATACTCCATGAAGATTTTCTTCGAAATCAGGAAGCAGAAGTATCTCGAGGCGCTTGATAGGTAAATAAAACAAAGCCATGCCTATCTGTTTTGCTCTTGTTTGTGGTTTCAGAGTGTGGTTAGATATCATCTTTTGTCTCTTTGTACAGGCAAGATAAGGCCAAAGCAGTTGAGATACTGGTGCAGGACTTGAGAGTCTTCTCCACTTTCAACGAGGATCTCTACAAAGAGATTACTCAGCTTTTAACTTTACAGAACTTCAGGTACGATTTTGTGGATTCTACTTCGTCTGTTCAAGGAGAGATCAAGATTTGGGTTTTTTCAACTGATATCAATTAGGAATGTGAATCTGACATCTAATGATATTAAACAAATTTGATTCTCTATCTATTGCAGGGAAAATGACCAGCTTTCCAAATACGGAGACACTAAAACAGCTCGGACCGTAATGCTATCAGAAGTTAAAAAACTAATCGAAGCAAATCCTCTTTTTCGTGACAAATTGACGTTCCCTGCACTAAGATCTTCTAGACTGCGGACTCTCATTAATCAGAGGTGTGTTTCTTTTTCTTTTTCTCCTCACGACAATAGAGTATGTTGCTGGATTCATCGTGCACATGTTCTCTTGCAGTCTTAATTGGCAGCACCAGCTTTGCAAAAATCCGAGGCCAAACCCAGATATTAAAACTCTATTCACAGACCACACATGCGCAGTTCCCAATGGTCCTCTGGCACCTTCATCAGTCAATCAGCCTGTTACAACTTTGACAAAGCCAGCAGCTTTTCCGCCACTTGGAGCTCATGGTGTAAGAAACCTCAACGTTTGACTCCTTTATTCATGTTTCTGAATCGTACAAAAATTTAATATTTGAGTAAATCTGTAATTCTGTATTAATGTAGCCCTTTCCTCCTGGTGGTGCTGTTGCTGCTGCTAATGCTGGCGCTTTAGCTAGTTGGATGGCTGCTGCCTCTGGTGCTTCTGCTGTCCAAGCTGCCGTTGTCACACCTGCGCCTATGCCTCTACCTATGAATCAAGGTTAGTTTGTGACAGTATTCTACCTTTTTTGTTTTGTTCTGAACTTATCAGTAAGTTCCTGTTTTATATCCTTCTAAGACTAATTACCTTTCTTACAAAAAGTGGCAATCTTGAAGCGACCAAGAACACCACCAGCAACTCCAAGTATTGTAGATTATCAGAATCCGGATCATGAACTAATGAAGCGTCTCCGCCCTGCCCCATCTGTGGAGGAGGTAATATATTTTTTTTTCATTCTGGAAAGCTATTTGTACGATTCTTGCATTTTTCTCAAAATATTCTAAGCATTATTCGTTTCCAGGTGACATATCCTGCTCCTAGGCAACAAGCTCTATGGTCGCCGGAAGACTTGCCACTAAAGGTGGCTCTAGCGTTGCATCAAGGGTCTACTGTGACAAGCATGGAGTTTCACCCTATGCAAAATACGTTACTTCTTGGTATGGTGGTTTGAAACTTAGAATACAAATTATAAACTGAATTTGAAGTTATATTTCTGTTATTTGTTCGTGTTCTGAATGAGCATTTGAGTTCCATCAGTCGGATCTGCGACGGGAGAAATCACATTGTGGGAACTGGCTGTTCGAGAGAAGCTGGTTACAAGGCCATTCAAAGTATGGGATATGACTAACTGCACAAATCAGTTTCAGGTTTGTCTTACAGCTAATAATTTTGTAGTTTATGTGTTTAATTTAAAAGGCTTAATTTAAAAAATATTTCTTTGAGAACTGATAGTTGATGGAGACAAAATGTATCAGCAAACTATCTGTTGTTCGAGAATCTTGTACTTACCATTTTTTGGGACTCACTCAGGCTTTGATAGCTAAGGAAACACCAATTTCTGTCACCCGTGTTGCATGGAGTCCAGATGGAAATTTCATTGGTAAGCTTCCCTTCGTGCATTCTTTGATTTTAGTTAGTCTCTTGTCTCAGTCTCTTCTTGTGCAGGGGTTGCCTATTCGAAACATCTTGTTCACTTGTATGCTTTCTCTGGACCTAACGATCTTCGCCAGCATGCTGAGGTGAGCATACGTTAGATCATATTCCGTACGATAAGGAATGCTATGTAATTATATCTCATGAAATTATATCTCTTTTTGTTCTCACAGATCGATGCCCATATGGGTGCTGTGAACGACTTGGCTTTCGCTATTCCGAACAGACAGCTATGTGTAGTTACTTGCGGAGATGATAAGCTAATCAAGGTGAGTAAATGAATCACAGGATTTCACTGCTAGACATATCAATCTACTGCACCTGTCTAACTTGATATATGTGGAACAGGTATGGGATCTTCAAGGTCGAAAGCATTTTACCTTTGAAGGTCATGAAACTCCTGTTTATTCCATTTGTCCTCATCACAAAGAGAACATTCAGGTGTGGCATTCTATCATCTATCATCTGCTTAAAGAACACTAAAAGTAGATGACATATTTCCTTTAGAAGATCCTGCCTATTGACTTCTGTTCTTATTTGGATTTCAGTTCATATTTTCAACGGCCATAGATGGGAAAATAAAGGCCTGGCTTTATGACAATATGGGTTCCAGAGTTGATTATGATGCTCCTGGTAAATGGTGTACTACGATGCTTTACAGCGCTGATGGGTCTAGGTACGATCTGAATTTCGTAAAGAGTCCATCTTCTAGTCCTTTAAACTCGCTTATACAATCGTTATGTATTCTTCATACCTAGTACCTAAAATGTTAAAGTTTGTCATTGAGATTTATTTATTCATGAATGTACTGAGTTGTCGTTTTGATTTTCTAGTCTGTTTTCCTCCTAAATACACATTTCTCTCTCCCAAATGTCCTGCATCGTTTACTGATTTACAACAACTCAAATCTATCTGTTTTCAGAATACATTTTTCATCGCTCTGCTTTAGTTCTTTCTGATATCGTGGTGCATTTTCTTCTTCAGATTGTTCTCTTGTGGAACGAGTAAAGATGGAGACTTTTTCCTAGTTGAATGGAATGAAAGTGAAGGATCAATTAAAAGGACGTATCTTGGGTTTCATAAAAAGTTGGCTGGTGTGGTTCAGTTTGATACCTCCAAGAACCACTTTCTGGCTGTTGGTGAAGATGGGCAAATCAAGTTCTGGGATATGGACAATATCAATGTTCTGACTAGCACTGATGCGGAGGGTGGACTTCCGGTTAGTCTCACAGATTCTTTTTTTTTCTCCCACGGCTTGTTGCTTAGGCGATCTTTTTAGATTTGGATACTAACTTATCTCATCTTCAGGCTCTTCCTCGCTTGAGATTTAACAGGGAAGGTAATCTTCTAGCCGTTTCTACGGCAGAGAACGGATTTAAGATCCTAGCAAACACAGCTGGTTTCCGATCTCTGAGAGCCATGGAAGCTTCTGCTTTTGAAACGATGAGGAATCCAGTCGATTCTTCCTTAACCAAAGCTGTAACGTTTCCCAACTTTGTAGTATATTTCTCTTTATTAACATCCACTGTTGTAGCAAGCTCTCTCGGCTTACACATTTTGGTATTCTGTTAGGTTCCTGGTGCTTCTGTCAGCTGTAAAATTGAACGAGGCTCTCCTGTTAGACCCTCACCAATGCTGGTAAATTACCCATCAAATGTTATGTTTCTAGCCATTTTTATAAATCATTATTATTATGTTCTAAATTTTTCACTAGAAAATGAAATTGGATTACATTTGTTTAAAATCATGACTATAGCATTTCAGTTTTCTTATATGTTTAAGGATAGTTGCTAATCTTTTTTGTTGTGGCAAATCCTCAAGAATGGAGTTGATCCCTCGAAGCCAAGAATAATAGACGACTCAACAGACAAACCAAGACCTTGGCAATTAGCTGAAATAATGGACCCTGCCCAGTGTCGCAAGGCTACTTTACCCGATACCGCTGGTTCTTCCACAAAGGTTTGCCTAATTAACTTTGAGTAGAAATTTGTTTTGTAATTTTTAAAAAAAAACTTAGGCTTATGTTTCTCCTGTTGCGTGGCAAAGCAGGTTGTCCGGCTTCTGTATACTAATTCCGGCGCTGGAATCGTGGCACTAGGTTTGAACGGTATTCAGAGGCTCTGGAAGTGGGTTCGCAGTGAGCAGAACCCTAGTGGAAAGGTAAGCATATAAGAGAGTTAGAGAGAGCTTTGTGCGGCTTTATCTAAGTACCATTTATTATACAGGCAACTACTGCTGTTGTTCCTCAGCAATGGCAACCAAACAGTGGTCTTCTCATGGCCAACGATGTCTCTGGTGTAAACCTTGAAGAGTCTAACCCGTGCATCGCTCTCTCTAAGAACGACTCATACGTCATGTCGGCTGCTGGAGGAAAAGTCTCGTTGTTTAACATGATGACTTTTAAGGTATATATGAACTTGAAAGTAGACCACTTAAACCACAAGCTCTAGCTGAAAATGTTCTCACGTTCACACTATAAAACTCCTTTGGTGGTTCTAATATTTCAAAAATCTGTTGGCCTTATAGGTGATGACAACATTCATGCAACCTCCACCGGCTTCAACATTTTTGGCGTTCCATCCTCAGGACAACAACATCATTGCCATTGGGATGGAGGACTCCACGATTCACATCTACAATGTCCGAGTGGATGAGGTAAGTAGTCGATAATACCAACCATTGCCACTTAAGTAGCTTTACAGTTATAGATGTTACCCTTAAACTATATGAACGAACTCACTTCTCTTGCATCTGTGTTTCATCAGGTCAAATCAAAGCTAAAGGGTCACCAGAAACGCATCACTGGCTTAGCATTTTCTACAGCCCTCAATATCTTGGTTTCATCCGGTGCTGATGCTCAGGTGCGTTATGCTCTGCGTCTTGTTGTTGCAGAAAAAAATTGCTGGAATATTTCATGCCTTTCCCTTGCTCAATTTTCCACCAGGAGGAGGCTAACGCTTGTTGTTGTCTTCTCTTAGATATGCTTTTGGAGCATTGACACATGGGAGAAGAGAAAATCCGTAGCAATACAAATGCCAGCAGGAAAAGCCGCCAATGGAGACACGCGTGTACAGTTTCATGTGGATCAGATCCGTATCCTGGCAGTACACGAGACACAACTAGCTATATTTGATGCTTCCAAGATGGAATGTATCCGACAGGTACGTATGAGATACATCTCTCTAAGTCCATAGATATATAAACACCTGAGCTCTTAATTATTGTTCTGAATTTTGTATAGACTTATGTTTTCTTGCTTCCATGTATCAGTGGATTCCTCAAGACTCGTTGTCGGCTCCTATATCTTCAGCAGTGTATGCCTGTAACAGCCAGTTGATCTACACCACTTTCCGCGATGGTAACATTGGAGTGTTCGACGCAGACACTCTTAGATTAAGATGTCGTATCTCTCCATCCGCCTACTTGCCTCAAGGGTAAGTGCTTATCTAACATTTCATTAGATTCTTAGTTCTAAGTCAATCAATGTAAGTGTTTATAAGCTTGTCTCTATATTAACTCTCTGTTATTACAGGAACCAAGGCTTGTCCCCTCTAGTTGTGGCAGCTCACCCGCAAGAGCCAAACCAGTTTGCGGTCGGTTTGAATGATGGGTCAGTAAAGGTGATAGAACCGACGGAGGCTGAAGGCAAGTGGGGAATGGTTCCACCCTCTGAAGCCATCAAAACTTCACCATCCACCACAAACAACCAAACTCAAGAACAGTTACAAAGATGAACAAACTACAATGGCTTTACTCATAATTATCCATGTAATTAGTTTCAAATCTCTTCATGATATTGACTCTTCAGGTAATGTTGGCTAGTTAGTGTTCTTGCTGATTATTTGTTTAAGGTTTCAGCAGTGGTATTAGGTCTTGGAATGTAGTCTTAGTTTGAAGAATGTTAAGATAATGACATTGGTAAGAAATAAAGTTTGTATAAAGCATATCTCAAGAGTGAATAAGCAACACGACCATGACTGTTTAGTGAAACCACCCTACCATCAATAATCGATCAATGGTCATCCTGACTGGTCCATCGGTTTGCATCTTCTACTCATACCCTCGCTTAAGCATCTTCTTATTCTCGTCGTCTTCAGTCTTTGCTTTACCAACAGCCATGGTCTCATCAGCTTCAGTAGTTTCTTCTGCAGAATCATATCTATCTTTCCTCTGTTTTCACCTTCAAGTGTTTTCTTGCGTCCCAAGACACCGGCAATCACTGGAGTTATCTTCTTAACTTGAAAAACCAAATTGGGTCTGATAAAATCTCTCTTTCCTTTTCTAGTCTTTCATCTTCTTGTATGTATTCGTCTCGTTCTTCCTCCTGTTTTTCTCTCTGATGTTTTATTGATCTTGATCGTCTCTCGATCCAATGAAACCCTAAACTTGCACGATGTTGAGATGGACATAGGCACACGATCCTTGCTCGTCTCAGTGATAATTTGAGGTTTAGGAGAGTTTGATGATTATCGTCATTGATTCGAGGAATGATAAAGAGAGCGAAGTGGTCAAGCTAAATCCCACATCGAAAGATGTTCCAAGTAGGTCGGTTTTGTTTGATTATAAAGTAAAGAGGCTTAGGCTAGTTGAAAAGCATCTTGGCCCTTGGGGCAGTGACGTCGCTAATGAGGTACTAACCTAATGCGCGTCTATTGCTGGTTGAAAACTATTTCCAAACCCCCTCATTTGATCCTTGCGACCTTTGAGAATTTCTGGAAGGGCTTTTAGTTTGATTTTTGATACTTTACTTAGCTCTTTAACATTGTTCTGTTTATTTTCATGCCAGCTCCGTTACATGAGAATCAATCGCTGAATGATCTAACACTCGTACAAAAGTTACCAGCATGTTTTCCTTTATAAATCGCCATCCAGAAATAGTCGAACTGAATATCCTTTGAATGAACTCGGCGGCTCTGTTTCAACTTTTCTCTGTTTTATCCTCTGCTGAAAAGACCTGAAAAGACACTGCTTTCCAACATTCCTTTAAAAATCCTGTTAAGACAAGAATCTTCAGAGCAAATCTGCAACTTATATTCTTACAAACAAAGAAAATTCAGATCTTAAGAGCTTTAGGCAGTTAGTTAGGAACGTTGGGATCAGCTAAAATTCATTAAAGATCACAAAAACAAAGTAATATGTGGCGTTTTGTTGATTGAACTTAACATTTGATCCACAACACGAAGCAAAATATGAGCAAAAAACTGTATATGGAATAAGTCCGAGTGGTGCGTATCCAGAAAATGGCTTCAAACACTTAACTAGGCTTTTTGCCGTGTAAAGCTTGTGAGAGTCTGAGAGATGTGTAAATTGTCCCACATCGGTTACGTTAAAAGGGAAGGACTCGCTAAGCAGAGTATAAAAAGAGAAGGGGAGCGAACAAGCAAATCACTTACCTGGACGGGGTCGACTCGTGATCAAGAAGACGAGTGGCCTAGGCTAGTGACCTCCATTGCACATAAAGGAGGGGCGCTTAACTTAAGGTCTTCCCAAGTGGGAGAGCCTGCGTCGTTATTTGTGGCAGAGGGAGCCTGCGTTCGCGCGGCTCCTACCATCTATTATCAGTCTTAAATAAATGTTGGTAATTACAGAAGTCATCTTCTTTACTTGAAAAACCAACCTGAGTCTGAGTGAAAACTCTCTTCCCTTCAGGGGCGGACTGGCGGCGGCAATGAAGGAGGTGTGGGCACTATTTTTTTCAAAAAATTTCTTTTTATTTAAGAAAATTTGTATTGACCCCATAAAAAAAAAAAAAAATTTGATCCCACTAAAAATATAACTTCACAAAAATAATCACACAACATTAATGATTGAAGATAATTTAAAATTATATAAATAATATGTTTAGTTTATTTGTTAAACATTTGATTTATATTAATTTTAGCTTAAATTTCAATAAACACGTTCTTGTATGTTAAAATGTTAGTTACATATTTCAATAAAGGCCAAATTGTATTAGGTCCAATAACAAATATTATTATTTTTTAATTAATGAGTGAATTTGAAAAAAGGGATTTGTACTTCTTTTTCGGACAAACGCAAAAAGGAAAAACTCTCGTGTTCTGCAATGTTATCAGAATATTTGAAATATATTTTTAATTTTTGAAATTTTACCTGAACTCAAAACTATAACTGAAACCTTGAATTTGAAGTTTAAAAGAATATCTGTAATGTCAAAAATATATAGGGAAAATTGTCAAATATGACTCACAGCTTGATTTCAAACACAAAGTTAAACCCAAAATTGAATCAAATGCAAAAGTAACCTAAAAGGCTATTGAAATTACAACCAGTCCCTTGTGAACAAACAAAAAAATCAATTTTTTTTTACGTTTCTAACCCATGTAAGTCGTCTGTCTGGACGACTTTACAGACGACTTACTGGAAAGTCGTCTGGTATAGTTCTACTTAGAAATAATTTAAATTTTTTGTAAATAATATTTTGATAAGTGAAAAATTGAAATCATGTAATTAACATATGTTTTAAGAGATATAAATTAAGATATAACAAAATTTAATTGTTTTCAACATAGATGAGTGAAAGTAGTGAGTCATGATATTCTTTGGTTTAAGTTTTGTCAACATATGTTGTAGTATTGTATGTGTTCTTAGGCTTAGATTTTGGAATGCATAAAAGTTTTTTTGAAAACTTTAAAATTTACCTAAGTGTGTTTATTTCTGTGTATAGTAAATACTATTTAAGTATAACTACGGTTTTATAACGTGGTTAGTTAGTTAGTCAATTTAGTTTAGGGGTTAAATTTAGGGTCTGAGACGTCTATTGAATACTGTACATCAGACGACTTACTAGTAAGTCGTCCAAACCGGACCGAACCTTTAATTTTACAATGTACTTTTAAACCTAATCGGATTATTTACCGGCCATATATAAGGTGTTTTTTTTATTCACTGTTTCGCGAAAATCAGAAAACCCTAACGGCGTTTCTCTCAAAGGCGATTTCCGTCGATTCTCTCTAATCCATCGTTCTCATAGCCGTTTATCACCGTCGTTCTCACCACCGTTCTCACAGCCGCTTCCTCTATTTAAGATCCGAAAGGAAACCCTAGCGCACATTCTCTCAGAGGCGTCTCGTTGAACTCCGCCGCCGGTAAGTTATATCTCTTACTGTCGAGTGATTGATTGAGGAAAAGATGAACATAAAACTGGAAGTCTTGGAAGACTTATAATTAAGTCATCTGGAAAGTCTTCCAGCTTTTTACTGCCTCTTTGAGAAAATATTTCAGGTGTAAGATATATATAATATAACATTCTTTGTGCTCTTTTATAGAAGCTAACATCACTTGATGGTAAAGAGAGATTTGCCTTAGCAACTGTTTGATAAGAGATTGGGAGGCTAAGGTTTGTATATATTCATTCTAATATTTCATTTACTTTGCTTTTAGTGCTTACATGAGGCGGCCATAAAGCTTTAGTTCCAGAGTTACTTTTTGATGCCAAAGTATGGTTTATGACAACTAATCTCAATAGCCTTTAGAAAGCATGTGCTTTAGGGCTACAAAGAGATGATCAAATCAGATTACCATTCATGTGTTTCTTTTCTGTGAGGAGTCTCAGACGAAAAGGTTGAAAAGGATGTTTCAAACAAGATTCAAGATTCCATATCAATTTCTCGATACTCATCCTTTTGTAGACTCTTTAGTCCAATCTGATTACCATCTTTCATTGGAAGTAAGTAGCATCCAAACTTTCATGGGAGCTTATATACTTTTTGATTTTTCTTTTAATACAAAGTCAAAATTTGATATGCTTTGTTAATTATTTAAGGTAAAGCATCAAAATTTCTTTATCTCAGAGGTGAGAAGGCTTATCAAAGAAATGCAGTATACGCTGCTGCTCTTCATTTAAGCTTCTCATGCATTTGATTGGACTGATAACAAAGGAAATAAAGAAGCAAATCAGAGTGTCGAAAATAGTCGAAGGAGATACATTGATGGTGAACATTGGTTCGATGTTGAAGGGAGCCAGGATTATGAGAGTGAATAAATATATGTTGAGAATGCAACTGATCAGTCTAGAATGGATTAGTAACCGTATTCATTCATTGATTTGACGGATCTAAGTTCTGTTTTGGTAAAAGTTTGAGACTTATTCCTTACATATTATCTGACCATAAAATGTTTATATTTGACTGGGATGGTTAAGTTTAGATTTTCCTGGGATGGTTGTTTTAGTTTTTAGGGCTAACTCTTCTTACTTCTTTGGAAGATAGACATATCTTATGGTGTTTTTTTTTTCTCTCTGAACTAACTTTACGCTACCTTGAATTTTCTATATGTTTTACTTGCTAAAGAGACTGAGGTAAAGGATTGTGCGGATGATTTTGGAAGAGATGAAAAATTGGATTTAGATGACAAATGAATCAGAGTATGATGCTGATGATGTTGATGAATATGGTGGGGAGGAGTTTGAAGAGAGATAATTAAGACAAGAGGATCATGAGTTGGTAAATCAGTAGGACAAAGAACTGGAGGAGGAAACTGAGGCAGAGAAAATGCAAGTGAGTTTGCCGACGAGATTGGAGATGGTTTGATCTTGAGAATGAAGGTGATGAGGTGCATGCTTATCAAGAAGTCAAGTTTGGAGAAGTTGTTGACGTGTAAGAAGAGCATCATGATGTTCTCCATGATAGACGTAAGCGTAAAGATTTTGAAATATTTGTTGGAAGCTTAGACAAAGGTACTACGGAGGAGGATTTAAAGAAAGTATTGTTGGGATTTATTAAACCCCATGTCCAACTCTATATTTTCTGATTAGTACGATATTGTCCACTTTGGGCCTAAGAGACTAGCCCGCATGAATTTACTTTTGGTTTCCATCCCAAAAGGCTTCGTACTATTAGAGTTGGATATCTCTTTATATATTAGACATTCCTTGTCTAAACTTCCAATGTGGAATTTGAATTGACATCTCTCATTCTGCCCCTCAAATCAAAGACCACACTCATCTTGTGTCCTTTCATTTTTAGCGAAATTCCTTGGCACCTATCTTGTCGCATCTTTGACATCTGGTACCCAATCGCAGGGTTACTTTGAGTTGCTTTGAGGATGTTCTTCCCACAACTGAACTTCCAGGATCTCCTGACTAATCTCTGCCAAACCTCCCTTTCCACCTTGAAGGGTCCCATTCCTACTCGAACGGTATCTTGGTCTTCTTGCAGATTTTCGTCAAACCGCTCTGATACTAGTTGTTGTGAACAATCACGAATTCACACAATAATAAGAAACCCTAAACGGGTATTTGCCTCAATAAGTTTTGTTCTCTATTGTCTTCTTACTTAATTTGTGGCTGTTCACAACAAGTATTTAGTCCCTGAGCAAGTGACTGAATTTAGGATTATGAAGAATCCACAGTCAAAGAAGAACAAGAGTTATGCTTTTCTGCTTTTTGTATTTGTGGATTAGGCAAAACGAGCTGTTAAAGAGCTTAGAACCCAATGGTAATCGTTTACACTTTAGTATTTAATGGAGCGTTTTGTAGCTTTACACTGAACATCACTCTCTTGGTCATTTTATGTTTACCCATTAAATATAAGGATTAACCATATTAGGCAAACATGATGCTTATTTTTTTGTTATTTTTTTCAGTTCTCATTCATCCATGTACAGCTTCTATGTTTCCTCTCATTTTAAGAATTAATCAAATTTATTATCTCAAACTCAAGCGTGCAATATTATAAAATTCTGTAGATGCATGGAATAATAATCTTTACCAATCAAAACCAGGAAAAAAACACAAAAGCCAAAAATTGTGAGACACACATGTGATTAAGATACGTTGCATAACCTGGTTAATGTAAATTAGATAAATCTCCAAATGTGGTAAATAAATAAATACTAATGGAGATGCTCCTCGGAGAATCGGCATGTCTGCCACCAATGATCTTGCATACATGGATAGCCGATAAAAATATAAATAAATATTGTTACTGAACCAACAACATAAATGCGGAAAGTAAATATCGAGTTTGAATGTACAATTTATTTTAAGTTTGTGAACACCTATAAATTTGTAAGTTTTTATCCAGTTAAAATTTGTTTATTTTGCTAAGAATAATATTTTCCTCGCAGTCATGGATTTGTTACTGTTGTTTATTTAATCACTAAAGTTTAATTATATAATCACTAAAGTTTAATTTTATAATTTTCTAACTCCAACAAATTAGATTTTTAAAGTTAAAAATAAATTTCAAACAAAATACATTAGTTTGTTTACACATCAAAAGAACAATATATTTTAGTTTATAAATAATATTAGCTGAATATTTATATGCATCTATATGTAGTATAATCTATATACTCAAATATAAATGATACATTAACATAAAAATAATATTAAAAATTTAGATTTTTTGCTTCTCCAAAATAAAAGTATTAACCACCTCATATGAATGTATGTATGTATGATTTAGTTTTCTCTCTTTTCTATCCAACAACAATTTCTCCCTGAAAATTTATGTAGATACTGAACTAACATACATGAAAACTACGAGGCCAAAGGAGATATCACCAAAAACTTAACAAAGACAGTAAAATCTTTGCTGATTTCTAAGCTTAAACTCTGTATTTAAGCAATTGATATCGTATATTTATATTACACTAAAAGAAAATATATATAACAATATAATCTACGCGTAGCACGGAAATGACCTACTATGTATAAAAATGAAAAATAATCACCGCACAAGATCTAATATTTAATTAAAATCACAAAAACAGTGGCGTTTTATTTTTTGATCGACGACGGCATTCGATCCACAATACGAAACAAAATAGGAGCAAAAATATTGCATGGGAGAGATAAGTCGAAATGGTACGTATCGAGAAATGTAACAAGAAAAGGGCTTCAAACATTTAACCAGGCCTTTAGAATCCGTCCCGTTGTGTATAGCATGAAAGAATCTTCGCCGTTTAAAGCTTGCGAGTGAGAGATGTATATAATATAACTTGTCCCACATCGCTTACATTTGATAAGAAGGACTCGCTAACCAGAGTATAAGAAGAGAAGGGGGGATAACTAGCAAATTACTTACCTGGACGGGGTCAACTCTTGATCAAGAAGACGAGTGGCCTAGGCTAGTGACCTCCATTGCACTTACGGGAGGGGCGCTTAGCTTAAGGTCTCCCCAAGTGGGAGAGCCTGCGTCATTATTTGTGGCAGAGGGAGCCTGCGTTCGCGCGGCTCCTACCATTCACTCTTGGTCTTAAATGTTTGTCGCAATCAAAAGGGAGAAGTAATGCCCTGCAATGAAAATGCTGTAAATCCTAAATATCTTATTTTCAATATTTGTTGGTGTGCACTATGAATTATAGTACTAAGAACTTATATACAAACCCCATAGCAAAATACTGGGGTAAGCCGAAAATATACTTGAGATCTCAAGAACATAACTCAATGTAGATATATGATCAAATTACATACATTTTGTTGTTTTCTTACAGTCAACAGACAGATGGAGTGTTCATTAAAGAAAATATGTGTTCAATAAGATAAATAATACTCATTATTCATGTATCTCTTGACTCTTCAATACAAAGCTAACATTATTCTGGTTATCCCACAATATCACTTGTTGAAAATAAACATTAACTCCAACAGTTGAATGATCTAATACTCGTGGATAAGTTATATTTTTCTCTCCCTTTATAAATCATCATCAAGAATCATAGAGCTGAAAATCCCTTGAACGAACTCGCTCTGTTTCAACTTTTCTCTGTGATCCTCAGCCGAAAGTGACTTCTTCTCAACACTCCTTCAAAATCCAGATCAAGACAAGAACAATCAGAGAGTGAATGTAAGAAAACCAATCTGAGGATGATGAATGAAGCAAATACCGTTCAGGAAAACTCTGGTTCGATGTTTTCTTGGCAGAACTTGACTCTGAAATGAAAAGTCCATCTGCCAACGGCGAAATGAACGAAGAAAGCAAAGGGTCAGCAGCTGTACTGGACGATGAAGGAGGTACAACAACACGCGAAGATCCTTCAAACAAGCTTTGAAAGTTTCCATCAGGAAACTCTCTCTTCAAGATTGATAGCATGGACTGAGCCCCGCCTCTTCTTGTTGATTTTCTTTTTCGCGTTGTCACGTGATATTTTAGTTAAGGAATGAATGAAACACAATGCATTGAAGGAAATCACATAAATTAAAATGATGGTTGATAAAAATTAAAAAAGGATATCTTGAACATGTTTGCATGTTGAAGGGTTATATGAGCAACCATATCAGAGCTCACTTTCACCGCGCAAACGGGGCATACCTACAAGGAAATAATGTTAATCTACAATCAATGTTCAAGAAATCTCTAGACAGTAAGTAATTAAGTGATTTATAGAAAAATATTGATTAGACATATGCCTAGACCGATTTTTTTGAGCGCTTAGACCAGTTTTGAAAAAAAATCGTTCTAAAAATCATTTCGCTTAGACCCAAATTTACCATTTAGGCGGGCAGCTAGACCGATTTTTAGAACACTGTCCACAATAAAAGAAACTCTCCTGACAATTAAACAAGGGTCCTATCCTGATTTGGACACATCTTCATTAGGCTACTTCCACTTCCTTATTGTATGTCCAAGGTGAGACAACTACTAAACAAAGAGCAGTGGTTTGCCTAATCTACTAAGAACTATGTGATGAAACATTAATTAGATATTGATATTAGAGGAGAGTATGGAAGAGATACTTTACCCCGTTTATTGTGTCCATAGGATGATTTTCGTCTATGTGGCAGCACAGAGAGACAATATCAAAGTAGTCAGAGCAGAAGGGGCAAGCATACTCTTCCCTGAACTCCTCTTCTCCCTCTGCCTCCTCAAACCCCAAGAAGTTATCTGCATTTATCATCAAAAACAAAAAGTAAACAATCAGACATGGCACAACTACAAAACAAAACAAAACAGAGACTTGAAAAAGATAGGACTACTAAAAGTGTGTTCCATTCTTGTGGTTACACGACAAATATAAATGGGGATCATAAGGAACACTGAGATATATGTAATAAAGTTGGAGTTATGTCTTGTTGTTAAATCAAGAATCAAAGATTCCAACTTTTGACAAAGTTCACCATACCTAAGCCTAAAAACAAAACGCTTACACATAAAACTAACACACACACGCTTGATCAAATAAAGCCCCACCACGAGACTCAAATGCCTCAAAGACAGAAACTTTTCTCCATTTCTTGGTTCTCTATGTCAATGATTTTCGGACAGGATGGATTTAATTACAACAGAAAAACAATTTTCTCGATTTTGATTTTCTCTAATATCGTTTCTTTATCAATCGTACAATTAATATAAGCCAACAAAAAATCAAATCTCAAAAATAAAACAAAGAACAAATATCATATTTTTTTTTCAACTCACCAGATCGCGACAAGAAATCGAGCTGGTATCTTCTCGAAGCCGATGCGAGACGATCACTCCATGAATCAGAATCCATTTTTTCCTCGATCGAATCCCAAAATAAATTCGAAGAATCAAGAGAGAGATACCAAACAAATCAAGATTCTCGGTACGGACAAAGACAATACGAATATTCCGATCAACGGATCAAAAATATTCCGGCGAGATGCAAAGACGTATTAAGAAGAAGACGACGACGACGCTGCGTTGTTTTCCGGAAGTTGTCTGTTTTTTTTTTTAATTGTTTGGATAGAGAGTGAGAGACATAGGAGAGGAGACTAGTTCTCTCTCTCTCTATGTAATAATAATAATAATATCTGAATTTTGAATTAGTTTTATTACATGTATTTACTTCCTTAATTAGTTGTCTTTAAAAAAATTTAATCTATCGTTTATAACAGCCCGCACGAATGCATGCCGTTTAAACCTTTTACCCGCCGTGTATTTCCCTCTGGTAACATAAAACTGGCACGGTTTTCCGCTTATTGAACACGTCAATGTGTTAGTTGCATGCATACGTGTCTAAACATTATTGGTTTGGTTATGGTATGTTGGTGAAGCAGGTGAACTTAACCCGCGCAAACAGAGTTTTCACTGTTTCAAAGATTTTTTTGTATTTTATATTCATTTTTAATAATACACTAACTTTTTATTTTGACATCAATTTTTTTTTTGGGTGCATACAGACTGTCAATGCAAAGCCATAAACCGAAATGCTCCGGTCTAAATTAACCTTTTAAGCTTTGACCACGAAATGGCTTTGACCAATCGTTTCTACGGGTCAGGACTGTTGATACAAAACAGGCCCAACTTCACTACGTTAATATATTCAAAAAGAATGGCCCAAAGAGCGTGGATAAAATAAAGGGCAAAACTGTCTTTTCAGAGATACTCTGTTTATTTCTTTCAGGCGAGAACAGAGCTGCAAGACAATAATAGTAGACAAAGAGCAGCTTGTTCTTCCTCCTTTAAACTCTTTCTTTTCTTGAGAGACACGCAAAATTTTGATGACAATATTGATGTGTTTATCTTCTTCTTGTATGCCTTGTGTCTATGAATGCCCAAGAACTCGGATCGTCTCTGTCTCATGAATCTGATCCCACATGCATTGCACAGTGACTGCGAATTCCATTACAAAACCAAAGGGATACCAAGTTAAGAATACTACTTGAACTACATGATATCCTATTAATATCAAACAAAGTTATAAGTATAGTAACTGAAGGTAGAAAGAAGAGACCTTGGGACCAGATGGTCCACCTCTCCACATTGGTGTCTTGGTGGTTCTGCAATCACTGCAACACCTAACTCTCTTCTTCTCTTCTTCCATTTCTCTATCTAAAATTTAGACGCGCAACAATGACATATTAGAGCATGTCCTCTCTTGGATCAATCAAATCAAAGGAACCAACCAACCTTTAGATTTAGATGTAACAACAGTAGCCGAGAACTAAAACCCTGACCAAAATAAATGGCCTTTTGGCTTTGGAAAGGGCCTGACTACTATAAAGTCAAGAAGATTGATATGGAGAAACTATGACAAGATTGCTAGTTCTTCCTATTTTGTGGTATGAGACTATGAGTCAATCATCAAGAAAGGCTTAAGATCTCCTTAAAAACCCTTTGAAACAAGTGTGATTTTGGTAAGAAGACACAAACGCCCTTGGCCACACTTTTCAGTCAATGATTATGGCCTTTCTGCTAGACTGATAACACAAAACAAAACATCTGCCAAATCATTGTCGGGTGGAAAGCCAAGTGGCAATACGCACGACCGGAATCTGTGGAATTGTTTTTAAGAGTAATTATGAGTGCGTTTGTGTGTGTATTTAGAAAAGAAAGTAGAAGGAGCCACAGATTCAGCAAACTTTGCACGTGAAGACAGAAAAAAATGAAGCAAAAGCCACCAATGTTTTCACTTACCCATAGACTTTTTTTTTTTTTGCTGTGATTAGGAAGCCAATAGTCTTCTTTCTCAATCAGTTCGAGGGAAAGAAAAAAGTACATCTATACTACTAGGATTCCGTAATTGGTTTTATAAGTTATTTACAATAGGATGCCATTATCATTTACTAATTTCAATAAATGTATTTAAGAAGGACTTTTCATTAAAATGTGTTTTCCCTTTATTTATGGACAACTTTTTAATGTTTTAATCCTTTTATCTTACAAATCGTGAACTTAGAACATGACTAACCCTATAACCCCACTTTTTTAATAATAAATGTTAGTTAAGAACTTACCTAAGAGACACTAACATTTTTGTGCTCCAATGCTAGTCTCTTAATTAAGAGTTCTTAAAAAAAATTATTAAACTTGAGAAACAAACAATACCTCTCTTGTATCGTGCTTCCTCTCTTTCACAGCTTACAAGTAATGGTTGCCAATCATATCAATCAACTGTAACACTAAAACCAGAGGAACCTAGTCTTTGACAACTTTGGCTTCTAAACACTTGAGAGCTGCACAACCTGATACAACAGAAGATATACCAAATACAAAACCTTCCTTGCATAATCTCCCTTCCCCTTCTTCTTGGCTCCACAATAGCAACAAAACCATCAACAGCTAATACCAAACCAGTAAGCGTATCTACCAAAACGCCAAGCGAACAAGAAACCAGATATTTCCTTCTCGAAACCCTCAAATCCACGGTGGCATATAGAGGTGTCAACTGGGCGGGCTGACCATGGGCTAGCCCAGTCCAATTCATTTTGGGCGGGCTATGGACGTGTCCAATTAATAAATGGTCAAACTGGACAAAAGACCAATTGGTACATGGTCCAATTGGGCGAAGACCAAATGGACAATGTGTGTCCATGAGCTTCCTAAAACATGTTTTTATGAGTTTAACAAAAGAAAACATAACTTTACAATTTAACCCAAAACAATAGTTTTATCGTTAAAATAAAAAATTCACGATTTTGACGGAAAACATAATTTCACAATTTTGACGGAAAAATGTATTTCATTAATTTGGCGGGAAAACACAATTTCTCGGTTTTGGCGGGAAAACGCAATTT
>NC_027749.1:48598357-48601315 GCF_000695525.1 Brassica oleracea var. oleracea
AATTTCTCGGTTTTGGCGGGAAAACGCAATTTTTGGTTTTGGCGGGAAAACGCAATTTCTTGGTTTCGACGGAAAAATGAAATTTCTCGATTTTGAAAGGAAAACATAGTTTTACAGTTTTGACAAGAAAAAAAAATACTTTTATAATTTTGGAAAGTAAACATAATTTCAAAATTTTAGAAATAAGATCTAAACTAATAATTAAAAAATAATTATAAATTTTATTGAGTGTTCATGGGCATGCCCATTTGGACATGGTCTCTATTGGTCTTGGACATTTGTTTGGACCATTGTCCAATATGAACCACCCATTAGTGCCCAAAACTGAAATGGTCCAACTGGTCATGCCCATTTGGACCATGGACGGACCATTTGACAGCTATAGTGGCATAACAGTGAAAGGCTTCAGCTTTAACCTCATAACAAAGAACCTGAAAAACGACTTACTGATCTTCAAGCTTACTTTAGTTGAGGAAGGAATCTTGCTAGAGGTAATAGCTTTGCATGGTCGATGTAGAACTTGTCCCCTTCAGCGTATGAGGTAGCTACCATACTGAAAAAAGGAATCAAATACTTTTTAGCATTAGTAAGTAGACTAGTGATAGAAAACAGCCTCATAGAGAGTGAAAAACATACAGATTCATTAATGGGACCAAAGATCTCATCTACTTTCCCAATCTGAGTCTTGTGTTGCAGGTAGATCGGGGCATTTAAGTAAGGGATCTTCTCTTGGGAGAGCTTGGTCACAGCATCACCCTCACAAGCATGGAGAAAGGTTGCAACTTCTGTTATATAACCGACGAAGAAACCTTGTCATAACGGAGACAAGTCATAAAGTGTGTACCTTTTTAACTTAAACTACTGTCACAAAAGGGTTAAGAGACTGATTCTTCAAAACAAGAGAACTCTAATAAGCAGGAAACAGTTCATTCACATTCAAAGCTGAGAACTTTGTTTAATAAAGTTTTGAGCTTTGATAACATGAGCAGAGCGACAATAAGAATCGACTAAGAGAGGAGAGAAAACGAACCAACGACTTCGCTTGGAGGTCCTTTGTCACGATATCCACCACCAAGCTGCAACCCCACGAAATTCTCAAAGTCCTTGTCTTTCCTTCTGCTCTCGATACTCATCAGCTTCAGATTCATCAAAGCCGCGATCTTTATTCTTTAGCTTGCTGTAAAAAACAACGCCGGAGCATATGATCTGAGGAAGGAGAAGTCCGTTATCGGCGATAGGGAGAGAGACAGAGAGGAAGAGATACAGACGAAGAGAGGAAGAGAAGAGAATAAAGACTTCCGTTTTTTTTCATAGCCACAGGTGTCCTTACGTGGGGCTCTTAGGCTAAAAAGTAACTAAAATAAATGAAAAATGACAATTAACTTAAGAGGCGGGTCTTAGTTAAGCGCTTCAAGAAACGTTTCTTACTGGACGTGTGTTGATAGGGCATTGGAGAGGTGATTTTGGTCGGTGAAAAAAACACTTATGCAGTTACGATCGTTTCTCTTCTCGAACCGTCTTCTTCTCCTCAAGAAACATTTTTTTTTAGTTTCTGTTTGATTCCTGTGATCTGATGTTCATGTTGATAGCAACAATCGCGTTCGATCGATCATGGCTTAGAGGCTAGATACTAGATAGCATCATGTTATCTATCTCCGTTAGGTTTCCGTATTCTTCTTGATTTGCTTCCTGGAATCCATGTGTAGTAGATTTGTTTTCTTCACCTCCCACAGTAACCCTCTCTTTCGCCACTTATCTCCTTCCCCTTCCTGGTCCCTTTCTTGTTCTTCCTTCCTCTCCCTTTACCGTAAAACCCTTCAAAGGTTTCCTCTTTTTTCTTCATCTCTTTCTTCTTCCGTCCTAATTTGTTCTAGTGGTTTATTATTTTCAAGCCCGCTAATGGGGTTTCATGAAAGATAATAGCTTTGTTCATCTCTTCAGTAAAGTTTTAATCTTTTTTCTTCTTGTTGGTGTCTTTGTTGATTGTGGACTAATCTGCTCTGTTTCGTAGCATTTAGGCTTAGTTTTCTTTTGTAGTTTTGGTTTCCAAGTTCGCTAATGGGTTTCAGGAAAGACAGTAACTGAGTCATGTCTTCATTGATGTTTTAATATGATGTCTCTTCGTTTTATCTCGGTTCTAGCTTCATTTTGTTGAGACTCTTCACTTGATTGTGGATTAATCTGTTCTGCTTTATAGTTCTTAGGTTCAATTTTTAGGAAAAGCAATAACTTTGTTGTGTCTTCAATTCGTTGAACTTTTTGTGGGTTTTAAGTTTAAAAAGGTGTTCTTGGCAAAGTTTAAAAATAAGTTTAATATTTTTTTTTTTGTTAAGAACCTTAATTAAATACTACCATTGTACCATTATAACTAAGTGTCTCTTAATAAAGGTTTTTATCTTAGCTTTAATAGTTAAAAGTTCATTAAGAACCCACTTAGAGGTTATTGCAGTAAACATGCTCGGCTCTTCCACCACCTAATTAAGGGACGTCTCTTGTGATAATTACATTTTCTCTTTTTCTTTAAACTAGATATTTTAACCGCGCTACGCGCGGATAAAATTTTATATGTATTTCTCAATTCTAAAAAAATAATGTATAATATTGTATTACATTATTTAAAGAATATGAAATAAAACTACATAATATAAATATATTTTTTAAATATTCTTTGTGGAAATCATTATGTTGTTTGATTGTTCTACTTGACTCACATATTTGCATAGTTATTTGTGATAGATGAATAACTATATTTTTATTATCAGTAAATAATATATATTTATTATATAATATAAGAAAAATAAAATTATTTACTTTTAAAACAAACTTGTCTCATGTTGGGGACTCGGTTATAGATATATCATATTCGAATGAGACATTTTTACAGTTATCAATCTTCTTAACAGTCAAGAAACAAATCTGAATATCAAAACAATCTCATACGATCTCTTTGTGGAATAA
>NC_027749.1:48602683-48608987 GCF_000695525.1 Brassica oleracea var. oleracea
TGAATTGATATATTTAATTATTGCACCCTTAAATAATATTTTATTAAGACATTAGAGAACTATGTTTTGAGTTGTTTTGTCAAAATTATACAAAAATCTTTGATTTTTTATATTTGTCACGAAAATTTATATGTTAAACTTACTTTTACAAAATTCTTGACTTTGTCACGAAAACAAAAATCTATTTCTTTGTGGTATATGTCAATGTTCTCACACTTTCAAAGAATATATTAGCTTAGTCACTTACTTATTTTTTTTTACAAAACAATGTATTGGAGTCTTGAAAGTTGAATCCATATTATTGTAAATGTACATAAGAGTGTGATTACATATTTAGTGAATTTTGTATATGTGTCCAAGAAAGTCTCAATGGCTTAGTGGTATCTCTCATATATTCATGTCATTCTAATCCGGGTTCGATCCTTTCCTTTGCATTGGTTTTTCATTTTTTACGAAAAAATAAATAAGATGACGTGGCAACTTCGGACTCTCTGATTGGACGATTTTTTGTGCCTACGTGGACACTCTAAGAGGAGCTTATATCTTCCTTTTAGTATAGTGTAGATCACAATTACACTAAGAAACCTATCTAAGAGACATCATTAATCCTGCTCTTATGTCATCCTTAGTTACAAAATTATAGATGAAGGGTGACAGACTTTAACAATTTATAATTAAAGGAACTAAAACATATAATTAAGGGTTTATTATGATTCAAAAATAGTCGAAGAGTTTTATCACTACCAAAAGTTTAGAATTAGTCAGAATTTTCAAAAGTTAACCTGTTGGTCCAATAGCCCTTAGAAGAACTGAGAATTGGTCACGTTAGCGCGTATGTTTTCACTTTCATCATTTACCCAAAGCTGTACCGAATTGACTTGTGTATATATCTTTGTATCAGCTACTTAGCGAAAATTCAAAACACGCATGCTGTTTTTGACGAAATCAATGTTCCGTAAATGGTCAAGGTATATTAAATTTTCAAGATCTGCAAAATGTATCTTACTATCTGTGCAAAAAACAATCTCTAAAAATGTCTCTTAACAAGCCGTTCTCAATCCTCTGTTTTGTCCTAGCCGTTAGCTTCGGCTACGTGTCTACAGAACCAAGATGTGGGGATTCACTGTTTTTCAGACCAAACGATGCTTATGATACAAACCGTCGTGCTGTTCACTCAACTCTTGCTTCCAATGTTCGTTCTCGAAACGGCTTCTACAACGTGTCGGTTGGTGACGGCCCTGGAAGAATTTTTGTCTTAGGCCTCTGTATCCCAGGGACTGATCCAGTTGTCTGTTCCGAGTGTATCCAACTCGCATTCGATGGTTTACTAGAAAGTTGTCCGAACCAGACTGACTCATGGGAGTGGAGAGGCGACAAGACTCTCTGTTTCGTTCGTTATTCGAACTATTCATTTTTCAACCAGATTCAATTAGAGCCTACACAGGGCCTATATAATTCTGTAAGGTTCCAGGGGAACCTTACAACTTATAGCAGAACATGGGATGCGTTCATGGATTTTATGATCACTCGCGTCGGCCAATCTCGGTACGTGAGCGATAAATCCGCTCAGATAGGCTCTGATAGTATATACGTGCTAATGCAGTGTATTCCGGGGATATCCTCTGAGGAATGTGAAGCCTGTATTCAAGCAAGCGTAGATATGTACCAGAGTTGCTGCAATGAGCACATAGGTGGAACCGTTGGCAAACCTGTCTGCTTTTTCCGGTGGGAGGGTTATAAATATCTTGGTGCCTTTGGTGACACGCCATCATCGCTACCTCCTCAACTCGTGCCGCTTCCTCCTTCTGCTCCAGATGGGAAAACGATTTCTACAGGAGCTATTGTGGCGATTGTTGTTTCCGTTGTTTTTTCTGGAGTGCTGCTTGTTTCAGGATTAGTGTTTTGGAAGAGAAGACACTCATATAAAACACTAAAGCCACAAAGTAAGTTGCTTTTGGATGCTTCGACCTCAGCTTTCGGCTAGTAGTTTCGGTTTATATTGTTTTATTTGACTGCTAGATCTTAAGAGTTGCTTCTTCTTTCCTGTCTCTGTTGTTGCCTAGCTTATTTTTCCGCTACTTGTTTCTGTCGAAAACTCTGAAAATTAGTATAAAATCTTAACATTTTTATCAAAAAAATAAAAATTACCACTGTCGCAATGCTTTTGGACTTTGATGACAACATGCTCATACATATGTTATTGCAGCTCATGATGACATGACAACTCCACAGTCTCTGCAATTTGATTTTACCACAATTCAAGCTGCAACAGATAACTTTTCAGCGAATAACAAGCTAGGTGAAGGGGGATTTGGTGCTGTGTACAAGGTATATATATGAACTCTACATATACCTATGACTACTTGATTAGTCATGAAATCTGAGAAGCTTTCCATAAGTATCTTTGTAGGGAAAGTTAGCAGATGAAACAGTAATTGCAGTGAAGCGGCTATCAAGAAATTCAGGACAAGGTACGCAAGAGTTCAAGAACGAGGTTGTAATTGTGGCCAAGCTTCAACACAAGAATCTTGTTAGGCTTCTAGGGTTTTGCGTGGAAGGAGATGAACAAATACTTGTCTACGAGTTTGTTCCCAACAAGAGCCTTGATTATTTCCTCTTTGGTATTAAAGAAGAACACTTTAGTTTATGCTCTTCATTGAAATTTTTTTCTTAAAATCTTAGTCTAATGCAGACCCAACAAACAAGAGTCAGCTAGATTGGAAAAGACGGTACAACATCATCGGAGGGATTACGCGAGGGCTTCTCTATCTTCATCAAGACTCAAGGCTCACAATTATACATCGTGACATCAAAGCAAGTAATATACTTTTAGATTCAGATATGAACCCTAAAATAGCGGATTTTGGAATGGCTAGGAATTTCAGAGTGGACCAAACTGAAGACAAGACAGGCAGAGTGGTTGGAACGTTGTTAGTATTTACTATTCTCCTTATTTATTGTTTGATGAACCCTTTGTTGTTTTTCTATGACATTAACAGTATTATTTGTATATTTGCAGTGGTTATATGCCTCCAGAATATATGACGCATGGCCAATTTTCTACCAAGTCTGATGTTTATAGCTTTGGAGTATTGATTCTGGAGATTGTTTGTGGAAAGAAAAATAGCAGCTTCTATCAGATGGATGATTCTGGTGGCAATTTGGTTACACATGTGTGGAAATATCATTTTTTAACTCCATTTTAATTGTGATCAAGGCTGCATACGAGTTTTGTTTTTGTTTTTGTTTTTGCAGGCTTGTAGGCTTTGGAACAATGATTCCCCCTTAGAACTCCTTGATCCCGCTATTAGGGATACGTATGAGATGGTTGAAGTCACTAGATGCATCCATATCGGACTTTTATGTGTTCAAGAGAACCCTACAGCTCGACCAGAAATGTCAACAATCTTTCAGATGCTTACCAATAGCTCTATCGTTCTACCTGTGCCTCGACCACCTGGATTTTTTTTGAGGAACAGATCCAATTTAGACCCCTTAACCTATGGATACGAGCCGGGGCAATCCAGCAGCAAGTCTATTCCTTGTTCTGTAGACAGTGCTTCAATCACTTCTGTTACTCCTCGTTGAAATTTTTAATATGTACCACACAGATTGATCCGTGCACCCGTGCATATATTAGTTTTTACATTTTTATAAATATGAGTTATAATATCCCCCTATACATTAAAAGAGAAGTCACTTTAGTGATTTCTGATGACATGGCAATCATATAGAGCTTCTCAGGAAAATTCTTATAATTCTATTGGTTGATTTTTTTTAGAATTTTCTTTTTCTTTTTTTTATTCAATCGCGTACAAGAAGTGGAAAACGCCGTCGTATTTTTTAGAATTTTTTTTTATTCAATCGCGTATCAATTAAAGGGAGATATGGTTTGAAACCGATGAAGACGTTCCGAGCAGATGAGTTTGCTTCTCGACACTCTGAAGACTCAATCAGATCCATGGCGGCAAGAAGTGACGAGAAGATGAGTTTCCTTCTCCCCACCATCGATCAGATCGACGAGGTGAAGTTTGTCGATACTCTCGGAATATACAGAGTTTTTGGTTTCTCTAATTGGATTCGATAGCGATTATCGTCAGCTGAGATTGACTCGAGAATTCGATAGCGATTATCGTCAGCTATGACTAGAAACTACGATCTGCTTATTAACATTTTGATTCTTGGTATCTAATTGAGTGATTAACCTGCAGAGATCGAAAGGTTGAAGAAGCTACATACATAATCGTTAGACAACTTCGTTGACCAGGTATTATTAACTTTTGAAGTTTTTCTAGCTATCTGTTTCTTGCTGTTGAGTTATTGATTCTCTTAAACTGGTTTAACATTCAGCTTGAGCATCGAACTAATTGCCACGTGAAGTGAAGTATTTCGCGGACTGTCTCCTGATGGAACAAGAAGAGAAAACTGACATTTACAACAAACTTGGATTCGACTTCAGTCTCTGAAGAAGGAATGTAAGATTCTCTTCTCCTTACTAACTCAACAAGCATTTAGGCAGTGATAGATTGGTTTGTGATTCAGTCTGTGGGAAATTACTGAGACTTTCAAGTTTGGTTTTCGGTTTTATTAGCAAGATTAAGAGCTTCACATTACTTATTTAGTCAGTCTGTTGCAAACCTAATTGCAGTTCCCTTTATATTCTTTGCACTGGTTATAAATAGCCAGGCGCTTGAAGATTCTGTATGTAGCTTTGGTTCCCACATTTTCACTAGCTGAGATGAAGCTGAGCATGAGGTAATATTTGGGTCCTATCTTTTTAATTAGCTTTAATTATATTAGGAGAGAAAATATGTCTTTAGCTTATTTAGAAAAGCCCAAAACCATTGTCGATTTAGTTAAGCCCATATATATAGATATGGGGATAATAATTAGATATTTAGTTTAGACTTGCGCAAGATTGTTAACTAATACAAATATTAATAACTTTCCTTATTATTCAAACGGTAAACTTGCGCCGGTTGATATCATATTTATTACATAACTTGCGCAAGTTAAAATCATATCATCTGCAAATCACTTTTTGACAATACACATTTAATATCTTTCTTTAAACGATTTCATTATTTATTAGAGGTCATTAATTTGAGAAATAAATCGACTTTATATATATAGGAGACACCCAAGGTCTTAAAATACAAACATTCTGCTCTTACAAGAACAATGGCAATGGTGCGAACCTCCAAAAACATTGTTTCTTATGTTAGAGAATTAAAACCCCGTAAAAATACGTCGTGTATTGAAGTTAGGATTGTTCGCTTGTGGCGAAACTATAACAAAAAAATCGGGAAACACCATTGAAATGGTTTTTGTTGATAAAGAAGTAAGTATAAATCACACAAATGCATTTTTTTGGAGGCAAACCCCGTAAAGATACGTCGCGTATTGAAGTTAGGATTGTTCGCTTGTGGAGAAACTATAACAAAGAATCAGGAAACACCATTGAAATGGTTTTTGTTGATAAAGAAGTAAGTATAAATCACACAAATGCATTTTTTTGAAGGAATGGTTTATTATTCATTTCGAGATACACTTATTCTGTGTTTATAAAACTCTTATCATTTATAGAGTACTGACGCTTAACTTTAATATGAACAGTCAGGGGACAAGAATTCATGCTTCAGTTTGTGAACAACTCATCAAAAAATTTGATGACAAGCTACACGAGGGAGATGCGATTGTATTTTCTTTATCTTTTCCTTAATTTGCTAACTAAACATCTATAATCTGTATTTTAACTTAAGTTTATATTATACAGTAATGTGAAAATGATGTGTACTCTGTGGGGTTGTTATTCTAAACAAGTATACGATTACAGTATGAGTAACATGTCCACGATGATTATTTGTGTTATCAGGTTCTGTTCTGTTAAAGAGTGGAAAGGTATATAATGTTGTTTCTATTTGTGTAAAATTATTACTCGCATAAGATATTAATAAGATCAAAATAATTTGTAGGTGCTTACTCCATATCTAGCGGGTATAATTCAACCCATATTTTGCTCAACCCAACTCTTGAATTTATTGAGGAGTTCAAAGCAAGGTACGTCTCCAGCTTCTTACGTTCCACAACTAGATCTTTTTTTTTTAATTTGTGAACGTCATTTTTAACTGAAACGTTTTTAAATTATGTGTGATTACTTGATTTGGCAGTCTCCCTATTGATTCACTTGCTCTTACAAACAATGATAGTAGCCAATGGTCTGTTGGTACTGCTACATCTATTCGTGCCAGGTTTTTTGTTCTTAATGAGAAGCTAACCATAAGAGAGATCATTGATAGTACTC
>NC_027749.1:48609002-48613108 GCF_000695525.1 Brassica oleracea var. oleracea
CATTTGCTATCAATGCTTTTAACATATTGTCATTGCCGAATAGGTTGGCACTTTTGTCACTCTGGGCACTATTGAAACAATTGATACTGAACGTGGCTGGCAATATTTAAGTTGCAATACCACAACAAAAAAGTGATGCCTACAACCAATGTTGACGCTGATAACTGTCCCTTGTTCTTCTGCAATACATGTGATAAAGAATACAGTGATGTCATTTCCAGGTATTGTATTTTTAGATATACACACATTTTAGTTAGATAGATCATCATCGAAATGATATGTGACATTTATATACTCCTGTTTTCAGGTTCAAATTAATTGCCCATGTTAAAGACGATAGCGGTGAGGCTAATTTTCTTTTGTTTGATGCTAATGCTCAACAAATTGTGCATCATTCTACCGCTGAACTCTATGACGAGGTACTTTTAGAAATTCCATTGTACATCAATTAACACAATAAATTCTTTTGTTTAACCTATCTCTATGTAATTGTAGAATGAAGATGAAGACTTCTTACCAGAAGCAGTTAGCGATCTCTTTGGTAAGAGAGTCCTTTTTGAGATTTCAGTTGATGCTGATAACATCAAAGGAAAGAACTCTCAGTATGTTGTTCGATTGGTTACTGATGAGCGTGAAATGGTTAAGGAATTTGCTGATTTGCCTCCTAAACCGGTATTACACTGATTATAATTGCGAAGAATTTGATTGTTACATTAGCATAATATTGATTCGATTAAATCTGTCTCTTGCAGGTCCTAATGTTGGAGTCCGCAGATGAGATTTCCTCTGGTTCTAGTGGTTTTTCAGGAACACCTTTGTCTAAAAGAAAAAGCTAACAAGATGAAGACAGTTGCCTTGAGGATCAACACTCTGTCAACAAGAAACTCTCTCAAAAGAAACTCAAGGGCGAGTGATCTGTCGGTTTTTGAAAAAGCTTTACTTTCTATTGTTATGGCTGTGTTTGCATCATTTTTTTAATTTTGTCTAAGTACCTTTGTTTTTGATTTTTTTAAGATTTGGTCTAAGTACCTTTGTTTTTGTTTTTGTTTGGATTAAAACTTTTAAAAGTTCCTAGCTAAACCAGATCCCCTTTATTAATACAATATACACAAGGACACAATTGGTAACGTTTAAGAATAATTACATTCGTAAAATGATAATGGAACCGATCCCCCTTATAGGCTTTTATTGGCATAAATACAATTTGCCAGATGGATAGTGATGAGTTAGGAGACCGATTGTATTCAGGAGCATCCCGTTTTCTGACTATTTCGATGACTGTATGTCAATTTAATACTATTTCATGTTAACTTATATTTAGAAACTTATAAATCTATCAAATAATGTTAACCCGTCAAATTGCTTACAAAATTTATTTTAATTTTTGCAGGTTTCTAATTGATTTTGCTTTATTTTTCGAGAATTGTACTTCATAATTTATATTGTTTATGGATAATATTTTGATTTTGATTTTTATTATATTTTCTTTTAATATGTCTACATAAATGTTTTTTTTATTAATATTGGAAAAATAATATTATTCACCTAAAATAAAGAATTACGACACATATACAATACAATTCTAATTAATGATAATATAAAATCTGTTACTTCTAAAACTATACACTATTTATTCCATATTTTGAATGAAAGTATCTTCGTAAACACACAAATTATTTTGGGACGTTGCAATTATACATACACACAATATCTGCCTCTTCATACTGAAGTTACTTTGTTCCCTCTCGTCCATCTCAAATATTGAGTACGAGCTTTTTTTCATGGCTGATGAATTCTCCCAAAGACGGTAGTATTATGTTATAAAATCCGTTACTTCTAAAACTATATAAGATTTATTTCATATTTTGAATTTTCTTATGTCCGCACAGGGTACGGGCCGGTCACCTAGTAACTAATTATGTTCAAACCACCTGGACCGAATCGGGTAATATATTTATTTTTGGTACAAATATCCAAATCCTTTTAGATACATTTGTTATTTAGATAATTTTTCCTATACATATTAACTGAACTCATCCAAACCGAGAAAGATCAAACTCAAAACCACACATAAATTCAAAACAAAAAAGAATAACAACACCCGAAAAAAAATAACTCGTAAATGGATAACCAATGTTTATGCCTAACTGATTTTATAAACTAATAAAAATGATTATTTCTATGTGTTTAGCTAAATTAAATAAAATAGAAAGAGTTTTTTATTTAGTAAAATAATTATGTGGAGTGAAAAATTAAGTGATAATAAATGTAATACCCTTTATTATTTTGATTATTATTATTCACAAAAACATGTCTTTGAATTATGTTTTGGCTATATAATTTTTCACCGATTGAAACTAAAATATAAAAAAAAGTTATAGTAAAACAAACTAAACATAACGTTTAAACATATGCAAAACCTAGTTATTTTACATCAGTACTATTATTTGCGAAGTGATTTTTCGCAACGGAGCTCTCACATGAAAAGTTAAAGTGACTAATATCATTCATACCCTTAATGAATAAAATATACAAATTTGCTCAAAAATATAAAAAAACGAATTTAAATTTATTTTAATTAGATAAAATATATTTTAGTATAAAAAGGTAATTCCTATATATTGTGTTCGTTAATGAATAAAATATATAAATTAGCTAAAAAATAAAAAAAAAGAATTTAAAATTATTTTAATTAAATAAAATATTTTTTAGTATAAAAAGGTAATTCCTATATATTATGTTGTTAACTGTATATATATTTCTAATGCATGTAATAATAAATATTTACAAAATGACTAAGCCTGCATGTGCGGGCGAAACACTTAGTTTTTTATTTTATAACTGGCACAAAGTTAATAATGACTAACTAATAAATAAAATTCTGCACTATTATTATTACGATAATATAATTAATTATGTGATGCATTGTTAAGATAACATAATTAATGAAATTGTCAAAATGAATGAAATATGAAAAGATAATTAATATAATTATATTAATGAAATTAATAAAAAGACATTATTTTTTATATTGCTATTTATATTTCCAAACAATTCTCATTTATACTAGTATTCATGTTTCCAAACGGTACCAAAATGTATTTCAGTTTTAATAATATATACGTAGATAATAGCAGTTTTCAAATTATATGGAGCGGATTAAGATTCAATATTTATGTGATGTGTATAATAGCAAGTTTCACCTGAGATTATTAGCTCAACCTGAAAGGACCCTAGCCATTGTGTCTTGGAGTAAGTGTGATAAAAATGCTAGGTCACGACCTTATCCATACTTTCATTATATATCATATACTATCACTTTATTTACTACGAAATTTCTGAGACGAGATGACTAGTGTGATAAAAATGTGCTTTTAAAATACGAGAACAATAATTCAAAAGCAACTACAGATATTTTCAATGTGATTGATCCAGATCAGTTCAAACTGGTTCAAGGTTGTATGTCAGTTGAAGAACTTGGGGGGATACTCTGATCCTTTAATATTATTTGATAAACATTATAACCTTTGACCTATGCCACGTATTATTATCAAAATATTTTTTTAAATCCATAGAAAAGTAGGTTTGTTCATTTAAACATATACTACTAGGGCCGGCCCGCCATACGGACGGGATGATAATTTGAAAATAATGTAAGCCAGATTTGCAAGCGCTGCATATTTTATGATGACAAATTCTACATCTTAATAAATATTTTATTAATTTTTAAGAATTTTTGTATTTAAAATATTTTTGCATTTAAATCAGTGTTTTTAAATTTGATACGAACCCACGGTCAAACTGATTAATCCGGTGGTTCGATAATTCAATTTAGGTTTTTAAAAATATCCATAATAAAAAAATCACGAAAACTCGAAACTAAATCGATTGAACCGATAGATGACCAATATGTAATATAATTTGATTTAAATTGTTATAGTTTCATAATTTGTCATCTTTTAATCCAAAAGATTGTATGTATTTTCGTTTTTTATAAATTATTTGAATTTTACCATTATTTAATTTATCTAAATAATTTGAGAGAAAATTGTTAGAAATTATAAAAAAAGATGAAATATTAGTTAAACATAAATATTAACATCTAA
>NC_027749.1:48613119-48614094 GCF_000695525.1 Brassica oleracea var. oleracea
TATTAGGGACTCTGTATTTGAAACCAATTATTAAATAACAGAGTAAAAGGTCTCAAACTATTAGTATTTGTATTTCTGAAAACGATGTCTTCGTATAAAGCTCAGAAGGGTTGGACATCAGATTGGCTGTTGTTCATGCGATGAAAGTGATTTAGTCAATGTATTTTTTTAAATCGGACCAGAGATAGCAGAAGAACGTATCCAAATTGATACTAACCCTATGTGTCTCCGCGGCCCTGTATATACGCTGGTTGATGTCACTGTGAGTCATGAGGTGTTCTAAGTCAGCAGTGCAGAGCAATGGCGTGGTTAGTTTCTGTAAGCGAAATCAGAATGATATTTAGTGAATTTATGACTGATATCTAACTCTGAAACTCCGCATGAAGCATTAGCAGATGGTGCATATCCTAACTTCCTCCAGAACTATCGAAGCAAGTAGTACTTAAAAGAGAGAGTTGTCTTGACACCTATAAATAATACTGTGCATGAGGTGAACGCCTATCTCCTCTCCAAAGTCCCATCAAATGCTAAAGTGTATTTAAGCTCTGATTCCATTGAGTTAGAAGCTACACCAGATGATGACAAAACACTAAAGATGATGAATCTTGAAATCTCAGTAAAAAATATAACTCACTAATCAGTGTCATTTTGCTCATATATCCTATAAAACTGGTACCCGAAGCAAAAGCCTTGGGTAACCAAATTAAAAACTGTTAAAAATAAATTAATTCGTAAATTACAAATTTAAAATGTTTAGTTTATTATATCTATAATGAAAGTTAGACTACATTGACTACTTTGTTACTCCATTACGTCTTTTCTTTTGTTTTTGAATGAATTGAAACTTTTAGTTTCTCATATAAATTTTATTTTAAACATATTGATTCAAAACTAACCAATCCCATTGTGCTAAACTTTAAACAAACCATTTAATCTATAATATATTTTTTGTCATATAAACATATAGTATACATG
>NC_027749.1:48614279-48629323 GCF_000695525.1 Brassica oleracea var. oleracea
ATTTATAACGGTTATAAGATATATTATGTGTTATACTACTAATTCATTTTAAAAGTTAATATTATTCTCTTAGCAAAGATTACTATTTGTGTGTGTTAGTTAGAGACTTTTTTTGGGCCACTGAGACAATATTCACTGAGACGATATTTTTTTCACCAATCCCTCGACATACAAAACCTATGAAAGATGACACGTAGTTCGTTTAATAAAATACTCGATTTAATATTTTCTTATAAAATATTATTAGTTTTATAAAATATTTGTTATAAAGTAGTTTTATTGTATGATAGATTTATTCCAGTTACCATAAAAGAATAGGAAAATATAGATTTATTCATCAAATCGTTCTTCTTCCTTAATTTGTTTTTATTTTCTTCTTCGCTTTCTTTTCGACTCCTGCAATTTACTTTTTTCAATTTCTTCAGATCTTTTCTTAACTTCTTCAGATCTTTTTTTTTTTTTGAAAAAAATTCAGATTTTTCTTTATGCTTTGACGTTTACTTTAATTTCTTTTAATATATTGTTTCTTTTCTTTCATTGATCATACATCCTTTGCTTTTAAATCCAATAGTTGCATTAACTTCTGGGATCTTTGACTTCTTTTCTTCCCAACACACTCATTTTCTTGTCTTCGTTTTTTTCCTATCCTTGACTTATTTTTTTCCTTTCATTTGCATGTTTAAGATCTGACTTCTTGGAGAAGAACGTGGAGAACACATCACCACCGACGCGGTTTACATTTACCATATTTGCAACTGAGAACTGTCATTTGTTCCGCCCACCACCGTTGTCATTTCTTCCACCATCACCATTATTGTCATATCTTCTTCTACCGACATAAGTATTCTATATTTAGATTTATTATAATTTCTGTTTATTTTCGTCTGTAATATTTTACTGATTTAAAATCGTTTTATATTTTATATTTTATTATTTTGTTAAGATTAGAATTTGGCCCAATTTAACAAAGTAGTCCAATATGTATAAGTCTCGAATATACATTTGGAGTTAATTCTTAGTGGACAGGAATTTATAAACTAAAATAATGACAACAGAAAAAACGAAAACCCAGACGGAACACAAACAATAATAAATGAAACGCATCGTTTTTGTGAAAAGGGACAGGTGTCGCTTCTTGGATGCACGACTTTCCACGTGGCATCACAAGAGGGTCACCAACATCTTTATATATATATCGATAATTTATATTAAACTAAACATAGAAAAATTATTAATGTATAATAAATATTTGAGAAATTGCTAAAAATACCATATTTATAGTACCATTTTTCTTGTTTACACTAACCATTTTTACCTTCACTTTTAATGAAGAGTAAAAGTCATTTATAACCACATGGTCAACTAATCTAGACCCATGTTCAAAAACGCGGCCGAGTTGGCCGATTTCGCGCCGGTTAAACGCAACTCGGTGGTGCTCCGCCGCGATTTTGTGTTATTTGGGTAAAAATTTGGATTAAAAAAAGGTACATATTTTGGCACTTTTCGGTTCGAAATCGGTCCTTTAAGCATAGATCTATCACATTTCATTGTTACCGATCAAGAATCGAAGCTAATCGCCAAAGAAAAAGATGATTTATGTTAAAAAAAAAACGGCTGTCAACTAGGGTTAGAGAAGAAACAGGTCGGGAGGAAGATGATGAAATGCAAATTACAAATGTGTCCTTCATTAATGAAATGTTAAAAAAGCTAAAAAATATTTTTCTTGGCAATCGAACCCATGACAAGAGAACTAAATCAACTTAATGTAACCGCTGCGCTACTATACAACGTTTGGTATAAACTCTCAAAACAATTTTAGATATAGGATAATTCGAAAATGTGAAAATATTTAATATTCATAAAAAATTACTACCCGAGTACTCTCCAATTTTTTCCCGATTTTCTCTTAACTCGCTAAACCCAGGTCGAGCATACGTATAGCGCCTAGAGCAATTTCGAACATGGTGGACAACTAATACCATCATCAAACCAATCTAATTAACGTTGACCAAAAAAACCGTGGAAGACATAGTATTTTACATAAATAACTGAATGAAGATACAATATGTATTTACTCCATGTTTATGTGACGTTAGTATATATAATTATCAAAACTAGAGGGTTTGTTCGGGCTACACCCGGATTTTTTCCTATAATATTATTAAGTTGAATTAAACTTGCGATGCTAATTTCTAGTTAAAGTGTATTGTAACTCTTGTTATATGTATAGATCAGAGGTTTCCATTTTTAAAGAAGGGTTATGGTTGATGTTATTGGATTCAACTGTTGTTATATTATTTTTGTTAATGATGCTATGCGCGGTTTGTATATCTGAATTTTCAGTTTTTATCTTATTACACTATATATTATCTTCTTGTTATTTTATTCTAATGTCACCTATTTTGATCTTATATATGGTATGATGTGATTTTTGTATTTTTTCCATTTCCGTTTGAATCTTGGAGTAGTATATATTTTTACGAACTAGTTTAAATATTTTGAATGGTATTTTGACCACCAATACTAATTCACTACATTGTTTGATTAGTTTTGAAATTACTCGTCGAAACGGATTTGGAAAGAAGAGAAATGGAAGAGGTGGAAGTCGAAAGGTGGCGAAGAACGAATTAGGGTTACGTCAGTAATATACATCTATTGATTATGGTTTTAGTATTATTACTGTGAATCGTTGACCTCTTTGGTTGCTCATCATAGATATATTAGCAACACAACATGCTTGTTAACAGGTACCTACGTTAATGCAATGTTGACATCAGAGCTGAACATTCATAAAGCTACGGACAATCAAAGACACGTCAACGTTACTTTAATTATTTAATTCTTTAAGAGAAATTTTCAGAAAATCCAAAAGAACCAAAGTTCAAAGTAGGGAAAATATATGGATATAATAAATTAAAATGAGCAAAATCTAAGTGGAGTTGACGGTTTGATAGCCTTGATACTATCACTCACGTGGGTGTTTGCGGGTTTTGTCGTTGGCTGCAGTATGCAGAACCTGGCTGATTTGCTCCATCATTTCCTAGTGCTATCTTTGCCGCATCACCAGCGGAGCTGGCAAATGCTGTTGGTTGTCCAGATTTGAGATCCATGACTGGAGCTTTGTTGCTGTTGCCACTCTACAAAACAGTGGGACATTAAATCAGAACAAAGAAAGAGTGTGAAACGTAGATTACCACACCTCTACCTGAGGGCCAAAGAAGAGGTTGTCACTAATGGCAGAGACGGTGAATCTGTGGTGGTTGGAGGTGAAATTATATGGAGTTACACGTAGCTGGAAAGGTATCCATTACCAGCTAGCTCCTCGAGGCATTTTGGTAGCTCCATTCCTCCCACTGCCACTAATCTGTAGTAGGCTTGGCGTTTGTGGGGGCATTTAGAGTAAGGGAATTTTTTTTAAAACCAATCTAAGAAGTTAAAACGTATCTACGCAGGAGCCAGACTTTGCCTCTTTCTTGATGAGTTTGATCATCTCCCTGTCAAAGACAACAAAAGTTGCACTTTCCTTTCCGTCATCAACAGCTAGTTCACACAGAACAGCAGAGAAAGTACGTCAAACGTGCACATATATTGAAATTAGGGTGTTCCTTTAAATATGGATCGGGAAGAACAGTACATACCCGATGACCCCGGTGCGTTAGGAGAAACACATCTGTTGCACCAGAGAGATTTTGCGAGCTTCATGTTGCAACCTGTGCAAGATACAAACGACAAGCCATTTTGCTGGACGACTCCCACAATCTGAGCCTTACAGAGAAAATCAGCTTCTTCTGTCTTCATGGGGAGAAAAGTCCTAACATTACTTGTTACTATTTTGAAGCCACATATGAGTACTAAAGATTGTTGAAAGCGTGAGTTTTACCTGTTCACTGGAGTTGGCAATGAACGTGTTAAGTTCTCCAATTGATACGAACTCTTTTTTTTTCTTCCTTCCATGGTATCAACTCGGGAAAGACCTCCAAATATAACTATGAACATGTTTTATTCTTTAAAGTAGATAACCATACCTCCAAATATTTTTGGATTCACCGTGGTGAATTCCATTCCATTACACCACAACGGAATTATTAGAAAGAAAGAACTAAATGAGATAAGGATCAAAACTATTTAAGGATGAATTCATGGCTTACGGGTCAGTAAGGAAACGGACGGCAAGTCGAGTTGTTGCTGCAGAGTTGTTCAGATCAGAGCCTTGAACGGAAAGGATTTGCCCAACTAAATCTGGAAGTGGATGAATTGTTCAGTGAATCAATACTTAATATAAGTAGATTTAGCTGAATTTTCATATGCAAACGTTAATTTAAAGCTATACAGGGAGTTCTAAGGTTGATCACAGTATTGAGCGTGAAGTTGTTAACCGATTATTGAGTATTGATTAGACAGAGATTGAATATATTATTCCAGAGAAAGAGAAGATGTCGATACCTGTTCATCTAGTAAGAGGAGGCTGATTCCCATAAATTCATCATTCTTCTTGATGTTATGCGAATCCCAGAGGCAGAGGAGGCGACCGACTGAAACAATGTTTATCGCATTTAACTTTATGCATGAAAATTTCAAATTTAATAGAACATGTAACGAAAATAGAGATACAAATGAACATTATACGACTACATGAGGAAACAAAATCCTCGGCTCTCCTTTCTCCACCGCCTTCGAAAACCAGTGCAACGCCTTAACCCTCGCAGACCAAAGTAGTAGAACAGTCCAATCTTGTACATAGCCGCAGCATTGCCTTTCTGCGCTTGATACTCCAATATCTGAAAAATCCTCATCCTCCTCCCCTCGTGATTTCCTTAGAGCGCCTTTGTTTTCTTCAGTCCCGCTGTGGATCCTAGTTGGTTCCACCACGGGACAGTCCTTTGAGATCAGGAAGCTATTCACAGCGGTTTCACAGCCTTATCATGCATCTGCAAACACAAGGGCGAATCAAATGACAAATTCTAAAGCTTAAACTCAAAAATTAATAATAATAATAATAATCTTTTAGCTTACATCTTGTCGCAGATACGTGAAGGCAAATGTCATCTTTGACTGCATGTTCCCACCTTCAGCAGCAAAGTTATGGTGAAGGAAGGATTTGCCCCCGTCCCGTAGACGAAGCCCATCAGCGACTGCGAGCGCGGATCTCCGGATGAAGAAGCCGCCTCTATCTCCTCCACCGCTTCCTCCGTTAACCTATCGAAAGTTCCGTCGCCACGAGCCGGGATCGAGCTCCTCTTCGGATTCGCTGAATTCATCGAAGTCAGAGGAGTCTCCTACTCCGGGATCGACGCAATAGAATACAGTTACAGATAGAACAACGATTACGTAGCCTGAGATTATCATTCTTCCTCTTCCTCCTCCACCTTCTTCGTCGTCGTAGATTCTCAGTGATCAGATCGAGTTTCAGAAGGAGATGACTCGGGAGAGAAAGAAAGAAACACGAAACGGGTAGTTACATAGTGAATTGGAAGAGTCGGGGTAGAAGGGTAAAATGTTCGAGAAAGAGATGAGTTGTTCTTTACAGGGCCACTTTCAATTTTGTTCAGCCCAAATTAGCTGTATTCTTTGTCGACAAAACAAATGTGTGACGTGGCAAAATCACAGTTTTTCATTGGTTGATTTTTTGTGCCTACGTGGATATGATGGAAAATCACAGTTTTATGATCTCTCTTCCATGTTTATGTTTTGAAAATCAAACCAAAATTTTAACGTTGAAGACCACCTCCAAACAAAATTAAACCAATTTAGTATTAATTCAGATATTTCATATATGTCTATCAATATTTTTATTATTATTGACACTGATAATTTTGAATTCTATCAAATTTCTGAATATATTTATTAATTATTTAAAATTTATCTAAACTAAATTTTATAATACATCAAGTGTATAACAATGAAGATCAATTATCTCTCTTCCATGTTTATAATTTTCCATTATAATTACAATGTTACCGTTATGCAACTAGAGTTTTTTTGAATAAAATAAATAAATAGAAAGGGAAAGTTTAATCCGAGATACACATTGTTGCTATATCTGATTTGTTAATAAATCTTAAGATGTTATATATACATTAACTAACTAAATCTTTCCATTATTCTACCAAATATTCTTCGCATTATTATTCTAACCAAGCAAAAAAACAAGAATTAGGGATGGGCATTTTGGTACCCATTCCGGTTTGAACCAAAGTCTTTTCGGGTTTTTAGGATTAAAGATTTCAGTAAATTTATAAATTTCAGTTTGGATTCGTTTTAGATCTTTGCCGATTTGGTTCGGGTTTAGATCAACCGTTTATATTATTTTTAAAAATTAAAAATTCATATATACTTTAAATTTCTCAAAATATAAAAATAAAAATAATATATTACATAACTTTGGAATAATGTATGCAAAATACATAAACTTAACATATAAATTGGTTTGGTATGAATATTTAGATATATAATCAATATATATTTCAAATATTTTTGGTGTTTTGAGTATTGTTTAGCTATTTTAGACATTTACTTTTGAAAATTTTCAAATATCATATATATTTTGGAAACTTTTTTATATATTAAATCTAAAGTTAATTAATATTGAAGTATATAAATCTATTTTGAATACTTTCGAGTACTTGAAATACTTCTGTTTGGATCAAGTTTGGTTCTCTAAATACAAATTTTTTGAACCTATTCGGATAACCAGTTTTGGTTTGGTAATACTTTTCGGATTGTATTCGGTTTGGTTATTCAGATTCAAGTTTTTTTGTCCAACCCTAACCAAAATAGTCAAACTGAAACCAAATCCAAATACATAAATAATCGAACGGTTCCTACATTTTGGATTGAAAAAAAAAACGAAACCAAAAGTTGAACTAAAACCAAAAAAACAAAATAGAGTTGAAACGAGAATAATCCCGCGCTTTTAAAGCGCGGATCAAAATCTAGTATACTATAAAGTCATAAATTATCATTTATAGCACACCGGTTTATATCGGTTTAGGATAGAGTTATTTATGTTGAATTGATTCTGGTTTACATTGGTTTAGAGATGTATATATACTCAATTGTAAATACTCTTCATTCAATGAGAAACTAGATCTCGACCCGCACAACCGCGCGAGTTTTTGTTTTCATTTATTTTTATAAAAACATTTTGTTTTCAATTTTAAATTGGTATATATTATAATAATATGTTATCAATTTTTAAAACATAATAAGTTTATTGTGTATTTTTTTCATTGAATAGATTGTTTCAAACTTTCACATGTATTTGTATCTTCTTATATATATACATTTTCGGATTATTATTTCATTATTAAAATCACAACTATATATATAAAGATTAGTAAAATATTGTTTTATTGTCATATTCAAAAATATTGTAACATTTCACAAATTTAGGTCTATTTGTTTTTAAAAAATCACACATGAATCAAGGTTGTGACTTCTGTTTTAACATATAAGATAAATAAATCAGTTCAACGACTCTGTTTCCTCTAATATGGTATCATAGAGAATCTTCCGCTATTCTCTTTGATTCTCATCAGTTCTTCGCTTTTCATTGATCTTCTTCCTCGTTTTAACCTTTCGATTGTTCATCTGAGCTTCCTCTTCTTTTGAACGAGCTCGATTCATCTCGATATGGCAAAACTTATAACTGGAAACACAGAGCAATAAAATAGTCTGTCCCAAGCCAGCAGATTATCTAACAAATACTAAAAGGGATATACGAGGAGTAACCAGACTGTCCACGACCTCATTTTAAATCCATTTTAAATCATCCAATCAGATCATTTTCATTTGCCACGTCATTAGCTTCTTTACTCTGAATTTATACGACTGTCCTGTTTCGCCTTTTTTTGTTTGTTTTTAACTTCATGTTTTGCCTCTTCCAATTCTCCGTGTTGTTGCCGATTGATTAATGAAAATCTCCATTTCTGATCCACTTTCAATCATTCAATCCTTTCTTAACTCTATCTTGATGAGTGAGCTATCTTTCCACCACCCTTTGTTTCTCTGCTTATATATTAAGAAACTCTTTTGTAGAAGATTACATTGATTCTTCAAATCTCAGGCGCGCATCTCATGCTTCCCTATATTTCAACTACATCCCACCAAGCCATTGGATTCGGGATTACGCTTCCGTCTGATTCACAGGCCTCCAGCCGCTTCATCTCTCTCCTATTACATGTAATCCTAACCTTCACCGTCTTGCCAAATCTCAGGTGTAACTGTTGTCTTCCATCACCATGCTTCATCAAAATATCTACATGATTGTAACAGAGGAAAACCATTCAGCCTCTTCAGTATCCATCCTCTCTCACTATATACTAACAGAAAAGGGTAATTTCTACCTTCTTCGAAACTGGTTTAATTGTTGTTTTAATGTGTTATGTTATATACTTCGAAATATAGGGAAGCAAGACGTCAGCTCTCGATCATTACTACGCTGGTTGGAAAGGAGTATTATGATAATTCCGAACAAGTAAGCTATCTTTTTGTTACCTTCGATTATATTCATCCTTCATTCGTGCAAGTGCGTAATATTTAAGTACATTTGTTACATTGTAGAGTTATGAAGGCAGTTATAGAAGACTCAAGTACGTTGGTTACGAAACAAAATGTTTCCTCATACTGACTTTCTTGAGAGAAGTATCAAACGTTTTGCCGATACCCTGGGACCCTTTGATTCCATGTAAGTTTTTTTTTTTTTTGAACAACTGATTCCATGTAAGTAAAGCTTCAGAATTCGATGTACCTTTATTTCAGATTGTATTTTTGTGTGTGTTGTTTGTTATAATTCTACTACTGGTGATTCTTTCGACCTCCAGTTTCCTTTTTGTCAACCCATCAAGTTTAAGGAACACAAGGCCACAAAAGCTCTTAAAACTGCTAAAACCAGTGGTTGAATGAAAAGTTCTCTTAGAACATTTGGAAATCATGATAGTTTAGAAATAACTACTTTGGTTTCAGCTGAGCCCAAAATCTTATTTTGGAAGAAGTGTTGATAAGGAGCCCACAATCGGATAGTAGCCACTCATATACAACTCCAGAATTAGTTCTAACGATCATTCATATACAACTCAGGTAGCCACTCAATTTGATAGTAGAACATTTTACTCTAGGTTTTATTCCTGTGATGCTATTGATGTTGACTTCTCATGGTTTGGAGCTTAGTATCTTAACATTTTTGTGTGGAGGTTACATGGTAAGTGTGTGTCCCACATCAGACCATATTATGTATTTGACTCTTAGTTTATAAGTTTTTCGGTATTGTCCTAAAAATATATTTTCCTGTCATGTTGCAGTTATGGAGGGTTTTATATGGGGTATTCTCTTCTGCAACGAGGACTAAAGGGATTAAGATCTCAATTTTATCTTTCGAGATCGCTAACACCATTGTTAAAGGCTCAAATCTTATGCATTCTCTGTCAATGATAGCATCACACATTTGAGAGAGGCTGTGTTACCTTCAGAAGGTGTACAAAACCAATATCAAAGGATATGGATGAATTCTGGAGGATAGTGCTACAGACTAAAGGTAGCTCCTGCTTTGAGAATATTTCTCTATTGTTTATGTATACTCTTCACACTGTTTTTCTATTTGTGGCTTGGAGATAATCAAAGCTATGTCCTGAATAGATAATCGTTGAAGATTTTTTTCTGGAGAGGTAGTGTGTTTTGAGTTTGCGTTTTTCTTACGTCTGATGATACAATGTATTTGATCGTCATGATGGCTAAAAAGTAGACATATGTATCCTGAAAGCACACTATAAGGAGAGACAGCTTTAAGTCAAACTATGACATACACGTAATAACAGAGGTGTAACTAAGCCAAATAAGATAAAAAGTATCGAATATTATTCCATTATTCTAGCTATTAGCCAAAAATAAATAAATAAAACATGTAAAAGTAGAGTACGATAGATTCAAATGGAATAGCAAAATTTGAGATACTATATTAATCATAAATATCCTGTTAGATAATTTGTGTGACATACAATGACTTGCAGATTTCATATAAATTCATAGTCTAAACATGTTTAAAAAAAGATTAAAATGAAAAATTGGAGTTTGAACTAATTTGTGAAATTGTATATACCTTCCACAATACGATTAGATGAATATATAAAAATAGATTACACAGAAAGAAAAAATTAAACCAAAATAAATAAACGTTAAAGAGAATAGATTAACAAAAAAAACATAGTTAAATTTAAAGAAAATAAAGTACATAGACTATAAATATTTTTTATCATTTCAATGTAACAAAAAACAATTTTCAGTTAATTAATAACCAATTCAACTAATACACCTAAAAGATCAAACATTATTCATCTTAGTTTATTAGCGAACTATTGCTAAATTATAAAAACTAAAACATCTTTGATGAAGTAAACATAACAGAGGATATAAAATTGAAATAAATTCATATTCCTCTTCCCTCAGGGCTGAAGTTTTTGGCAAATGGAAATGGGGAATATACATCTGTTTTTTTTTAAACTTGGGAATGAGAAAATGAACAAAGAAATAAATATTATTTTACATTTAAATATTCGAATAATATTATATATCAAAATTCATTTAGTATATACGAGAAACCCGGGCGTAGTCCGGAAAAATCTCTAGTTTTTCTAATAAGTTCTAACCAAGCGAAAGATAAGTGGGGATTTGATTTGAAAGTTGATTCTGTTATGAAATTTGAGAGTCATGCCTCATGGTATTCGTTGATTTGGTATAATCTTATATTTATAATGATGTTTCTAGACTTGTTATAATTATATAACGTGATAATGAATCTACACATTGTTGGCGGATAAAATCGAAATACACTCTTACCACAAAATTTAAAAGATGTAAACTGACTTTGTCCAAAAAAAAAGAAGTTTTTTTTTTTCTAAAATATATGGTATAGGCAAAGAGAGAAAAAAACACACATAAATTTATCTTATTATATATAGCTTTCGTGAGCCTCAAGAAACCTTTGAATCCAATATGTCATGTAATGTTATATATAGCTTTCGTGAACCTCAAGAAACCTTTGAATCCAATATGTCATGTAATGTAAAGGCTACAAGTTACAAGTCCTTAGCTATAAAACCATTTCAAATTAGAGAAAAACAAATACTTGAATTATAAAACATGTAAACTGATTTGGTTACATATACAGTATAGCCTTTTTCGTAGAGATTACATATCAAACATGGTATACACAAAGACTAATCCCCAGTACTTATTGAACCATTGGAAACAGTCAATGGCCGGGATCCATTTTACTAACCCTATTCTATCAAAAGGAAAGAATATGAATTCACACACATACACAACATACACATCTTTCATGCACCGTATAAGAATCGAAACCTCTGTATCTAATAGAGTAGACAAGGCTTCTTACAAGCCTTCCCTCGTTTTCTGGCAGTTGTGAGTTTCCAAACTTCTCGGATCTTAAAGGCTGCCTTGACCTTACACCACCTGCCTCTTGGAGATCCCACATTAATGTTAACATCGTACGTTCCAGCTTCTTCCGTGCCAGACACGCTAACACAAAAACTATTCAATTGTTGCTCCACATCCGCTGCACCAGGCGACCAGTTCAAGGGAAAGTCATGATGTTGATGATAAGCAAAATTATTCTCGTCATTCTCGATAAAATCTCTTGTCGCTACAGTTTGTGATTCGCTGTGCACCGGATCGTGTTCACTAACATTGAAGCTGTTTCTTTGCATGAATTTTCCATCAATGTGATACGACGTCGTGGCTGGTGAGTTCTCTGGTTGGATCGTGGAGTTTGTAGCTGTGAAGTAAAGAGACCTCAAAGAGTCTGAGGAATCCGAAATTCCTAAATATTCAAAAAAAAAAAAACATCAAATAATTTATTAAGTCTATATATAATAAGATATATATATCAAAAACCTTAGTGTATACCTTGAAAGTTGTTGTGGTACAATCCAGGACATGCAATTCCAAATCCAGGACTTTGAGTGCATTGCAAGGACCTTTGTGGATATTCCACAAAGGGCCTAAACTGGCTAAGGTTTTGATACGCTTCACGCTTCAGCTCGTCCAGCTGATAAGCTGGTAGCTGGTCGGGGTCTCGAAACGTGCCATCACTGATATACACTTTGACCACTTCATATACAGAGTTAAAGATAAGCGACACGCCAAGAGCGGTTGTGTTGTAGATGTAACACTCTGCTTCGTCCAAAACACATTCCATCGCATGGGATACAATTACTTCTTCATATGTTCTCTTTGAGATCCCTCCACCAAGTAGCTGTTAGAAAGAACCACTTATGTTAGGTTTATTTACTTCAAAGATTCATTGAATTATTTTAGGTTTATAATCAATCTTACGTTGTATAGCGCCTCTGGATCTACCGTATACCAACGACGAAAATCCTTAACGGTAAAAATCTTCCGCTCAGCCAAACGCTTCGCAGAAACGCCTGCTAATTTCTCCAGTCTCCAAACCTCGTCACCGGGGTACGGAGGATGATGTTTTTTATAAGCTGCATAGCCAAAAATGTAGAAAAAAAAAACTATTGATCATTGAGAAATACTAGCACTAAAACACTTTTTATTCTAAATATTATTAATTAAAAAGTATTATTTTTACTTATCTTGTACTTGAGTTTTTGTTTTAGTAATTAGAATTTATAATTTAATATTTTGGGAGTGAGATTAGGGTTAAATTATTACCATAATTTTTTTTAAGGTTTAAAGTAATTTAATCATTTTATTTTTAAAGTATTGTTAGTTTTAAGATTTTTCTCTTTGTAAACTATTTTGTGACAAATATTTTTTTTTGTGCTATCTAAGTGATTTGTTTTGATATTTTACCCTAAACGCATTAACCGTTTCAGACAGCTATACTTACATTCTCCACGTTGGTCTTTAACTTTAAAGGCTTCACTTCTCGCCTCCACGGCGCCACCACCGGTTAGTTTAGCACCTAACCGGAACTTCTTACTTCTAGTCCAGCTCGAATTATCCGAGAAAGTAACAACTCCGGTGATCACTCCGACGCCGTCTTTAAGCGCCACCGTTAAATCTCCGGTGAGTAACGGACGTTTCCCTTCGCGTTGCTTTTCAATATACCCTTTGAATACGTCAACGGTCCAGCTTTCCTCCGTGAAGTCAGCGTTCAGCGGCACTATTTCGACCCGAGAAGACGAGAGCGGTCCTGAGACGACTCGTGAATTCGTGGCTGTATCCACGAGCTCGAACGCTACGGGAGAACGGTCCCTAGCTTCGATTTTGGCCCCCGTGAATATCGTAGACGGTGGTGCGTTGATGAACCGCAGCTTGAACCGTGAACGCGAGGACGGCGTTTCCGAACGGGATCGCTCTATTGGGGACCACGAAGAGGAGAGATGTGGTTTAATAACACGATCAAGCTCCTCTCGAACCTAAATCATTAAAAATTAACATAATTAGTAACTAGTTTACGCATATCATTGAATATAAAGTATACCTAAGCAAACGTTAACAAGTTGCAACAATTGCATGCAAAAGATACAAAGAAAAACACATGTATTTTTTTTTATAAAAAAATATATATATCAAGCCCCTCTCGAACCTAAATCATTGAAAATAACATAATTAGTAACTAGTTTAATTAACACATGTATTTTGTTTATACGTATATTAGTACATACAACTCGATCAATAAACTTCTTAGTTATATGTATATAAGTTGATATACTATAGAAACTAGCTAGACTTAAGGACCGTTCAATATTGTTGATACGGAGCCCACAAATTATAAAACCACAGAAACTAAAACGGGACAGAAGAGAAGAAGAAGTCAGTCAAAGCTGGCGGCTTTGTAGGAATGGATTAATTTAACTAATTTCGTGACTAATTGAGATTTTAATTAATTATGTGGCTTATGTGTAATTGAAGACGGTGAGAAAACTCACAATTTTCCTGACCATGTTCTCCATCTCAACCCTGAACTGATTAGTTAACCGATCTCTCATCACTTTCTTCACGGCTCTGAGGTTTACATGAGAAAAAAAACAAACTCAAAAACTTAAATTCTTGTTAGAAAACCAACCAAACAATATATTTGTATTGTAAGATGGAAGAAAACTCACTTCTTGAATGTTAGTTTATGAGGTTTTAAACCATTGTACACACTAGCCCCATGAAAATGGGTGTGTTGCATCTTCATTGATCACTTTTGGTTTGTGTTTGTGTGTTATCAGATTTTAGAAAACCTCAAAAGATTTTATCAAGTCTTTCTAAAAAAAGAAAAAGAAAGGGATCTTTGTGTGTGTGAGAGGAGAGGAGAGAGCAGGAGATGAGTTTGTGAAAGAGTAGTTGATGGGGGATTATATAAATTAAGGGAGAGCATTGACGAAGTAGCACTTGAAACTTCGAGGAAGATTCGTTCTGCTCTTATAGTTTAGTAGCGCTATACATTAACAACGCTATAGATTAGTTATTTAGTGTTTTGTTGATTAATTAAAACCAAACATAAGGACACTTGTGCAGTGTCATATATATATTCGTTACCAAATCAATTGCTGGTTGAGTCACAAGCTTATAATAACCTCGAATTTACACTCTATCCGGCCAAACATGTTCATGTATTTAATTCAAAATATAACGGTTTATAAGAACATCCACGCATATTGGGAAAGTCAGTTATAAAGTAGAATTTGTTATAAACCAAATGATGATTGACCATGGACCAGCCCGTACTGCAGGCCCAATCCGGAACATGATAAAAACAACCAGAGACTATGTGTTTATCTAGTATATATTCCATGTATATCCGTAACATAGTATTTATCCTTATCCTTATCTTGTTAGGATAAACATGACCTTATGACGGTCTAATACCTTGTATATATATGGACCTTCTGGTCGACAGTAATGATAACAGAAGTATTTCGCCAACACTTCATTTACAACACGTTATCAGCACGACGTTGCTCTCATAAACCCTAACCCTAAAAACCAGAAATAAATCCGAGCAGTAAAAACCCTAATTCCTGACAAACTTCAAACAGCTCTATCCCTCAACTCCGGTGGATCCAGAC